>NC_142012.1:140681278-140763778 GCF_049901735.1 Notechis scutatus | reverse complement strand
TTATTCAATAGTCCTCTATCAGGCCTATTAAATCTTTCATAGATTTTGATGTGGATTCATTTGGTCATTTATATAAAAAAAGATAAAATCCTGTCAATGCTGATGGAAGACATCCCACTATGTTTTTTTTTAAGTTTTTTTTTAAAGTATGTGGGTTTTATTGGAGACTTTCTCAAGCAGGATAAAATACTAAAACTTATCAAACCATATTAGCCAGATATTTCCATCAGTTTGCAATGACTTTGCTACTAAAAGCAGGTATCATAGTATCATAAAATTGTAGGGATGGAAGGGACCTTGGAGATCTTCTAGTCCACCCCTGATCAGGGCAGGAGACCTTATTATCATCCTGGTCAAATGGTTGTCCAGGAAAACCTCTTCTTGAAAACCTCCAGTGATGGAGCATCCACAACTTCCAGAGGCAAGCCTTTCCACTGATTAATTGTTCAAATTGTAAGGTTTGTGCTTTATAACTTTTATTCCTTTCATCAAATATATGTAAGAAGCCAAAATTTGGTGAGAGTTTAATCCTTTGTTTGGTTATCAATATCATTTTGTTAAAATGATAATAATAAGTATAACATGTTTAGACTATAAAATTTTGACTGTTAAAGCACATCTGGAGAGCTGCAGCTTGGTGAAGGTAGATCTTTATTTATTTATTTATTTATTTATTTATTTATTTGATTTGCCAATTGTTTACAAGATAATAAGTATAAATGTATACATAGTTGTGAATACATGAAATGGGTACATATAAGAAAAATAAAAGAATAAGAGAAACAATAGGACAGGGACGGTAGGCACGTTGGTGCGCTTATGCACGCCCCCTACAGACCTCTTAGGAAAGGGGTGAGGTCAATAGTAGACAGTCTAAGGTTAAAGTTTTTGGGGTTTGGGGAAGAAACTACAGAGTCGGGTAGAGTATTCCAGACATTGACCACTCTATTGCTGAAGTCGTATTTCCTGCAATCAAGTTTGGTGCGGTTTACTTTGAGTTTGTATCTATTGTGTGCTCTTGTGTTGTTATGGTTGAAGCTGAAGTATTCATTGACAGGTAGGACATTGCAATGTATGATTTTATATACCATGCTTAAGTCAGACCGAAGACGGCGTAATTCAAGGTTTTCAAGTTCTAGAATTTCAAGTCTGGTGGCATAAGGTATTCTACAACGAGTAGAGGAGTGGAGAACTCTTCTTGTGAAATATTTCTGGACTTTCTCAATTGTGCTAATATCAGATACGTAGTGTGGGTTCCAGACTGATGAACTGTATTCGAGTATTGGTCTAGCAAATGTTTTGTATGCTCTGGTTAGTAGTGTGATATTACCAGAGAAAAAGCTACGTAGGATTAGGTTAACAACTCTTAATGCCTTTTTTGGCTATGTAGTTGCAGTGGGCTCTAGCACTTAGATCATTAGAGGTGAGTATTCCAAGGTCCTTTACAGAGCTTGAGTCATCAACAAGATCTTGACTATTCAGCTTGTATTTTATTTTCTGATTTTTTTTTGCCAATATGTAAGACAGAGCATTTATTTGTTGAGATTTGAAGTTGCCATTTGTTTGACCACTCTGATACATAGTCAAGATCTTTTTGTAGGGTAGCAGTATTGTCTGTGGTATTGAACAGCTTTACATCATCAGCGAAGAGAACGCAATTGCTCTTAATATGATCACAGAGGTCGTTTATGTAGAGTATGAAGAGAGTTGGTCCTAGAACACTGCCTTGGGGAACACCACTATTGACAGGTACTGGATTTGATAGTACGCTCCCGATTTTGACCATTTGTTGTCTGTTTGACAGGAATGCTTCTATCCAGTTATTCAGTTGTCCAGAGATACCATAGGATTTTATTTTTAGGAGTAGTTTGTCGTGTACCACTGAATCAAAGGCTTTACAGAAGTCTATGTAGATTGCGTCTATTGCTTTGCCCTGGTCGAGGTGTGTCGTCCATATGTTTTTGCAGTGTAAGAGTTGCAGATTACAGGATAGTTTTTTTCTGAAACCAAATTGTTTATTGGAGAGTAGGTTATTTGTCTCTAAGTGAAGGATGATGGATTGGTTAATAATTGATTCCATGACTTTACAGGTGACGCAGCATAAGGAGATTGGCCTGTAATTTTCAACTAGGCTTGGGTCTCCCTTTTGAAGATGGGGATGACTGTGGCTTGTGACCATAGGTTAGGCAAGGAGCTGGTTCTGAAAGATTTTTCAAAGATTATGCTTAGAGGTTTGGCTATGGCAGTGGATAGCTTTCTTAAGAGTAGGCACATATTCCATCCGGTCCAATAGATAGAGATGGTTTTAGGTTGCGTAGTGCTTTTTCAACATTGTCTTCTGTGAAATCGATATGTATTAGATCATTGTTGTTATCTGTGGTACGGCTAGGAAATACTGGGCATGATCCATTGCTGTTTACAAATACTGAGCCGAAGAATGTGTTAAAGATGTTGGCTTTAATGGTGTCGTCGTTGCAGTCTTTACCATCAGGTCCTATCAAGGGAGGGATGGACCTTGAGTCTTTTAGTTTGTTGTTTACAAAATTGTAAAAAGCACGGGTGGAATTGGTGCTTAGAAGGTTTTCCTCTTGTTTAATGTGATAATTGGTGCATTCGGTCTTTATCTGGTGGCATAAATTTTTGTATCGGTTTTTGAAATTGGCAACGTGACCAGATTTGTTTTTCCGCCAGAGTGATCTCTTTTTGGATTGAAGTTTCCTTATTGATATGGGTAATCTGCTTTTTTGTTTTGTTTTGGGAGTTGTTGTTGGTACATATAGTTTGATGACTCTTTTGACTTCAAGTAAAAATATGTTGTAATGGTCTTCAACAGTATTGCATCCAGTGAATAGAGATTGCCAATCAAGGGATGAGAGATCGTTGTGTATAAGATCATACATTGTTGTGTATAAGATCATACGTTGTGTATAAGATCATGCTTACTTCTACTGGAATACAATTCAGAAATGATAATAGACATGACATTCCATGCCATAATATATTTTTTGAGAATTTATATTGCCATTAGATTATTTGTGATTTATATAGTAACATCATGGTATTCATGATCAAGGTGATCACTTATTCAGGTAGTCCTTATTCAATAAATGTCTTATACAGTGACAGTTCACAGTTACACTGGTGATGAAAGAGTAACTTTGCAACTAGTCCTTCCATTTACAACCTTCAAAAGTTTGCAAGCAAAGTAAAGCTGAAGTAAGATTATAAGCATAGTCATAGTTTTACTTAGCAACTACTTTGCTTAATAATGGAATTGCTGGTCTCCATTGAGAACTTAAAGAAGAGGCAAAGTTTTTTTTTAATGTCATACTTATTTTGATCTCAGGAATGATAGAACCAGGTCTGCAAGTGCACAAGGACTTTACATTTGTGTTTCTTAACAATCAGCCTGTTAGTTTTGTACAGGTAGTCCTTGACTTACAACAGTTTGTTTAGCGACCATTCAAAGTTACAACCACACTGAAAAAAGTGACTTATGTTCATTTTACACACTTACAGGCTATCACAGCATCCCCATGGTCATGTGATCAAAATTCACATGCTGGGCAACTGACACATATTTATGATGGTTGCAGTGTCCCAGGGTCATGTTTTGTGACTTTTGAACAAGCAAAGTCAATGTGGAAGTCAGATTCACTTAACAACTGCATTATTAACTTAACAGCTGCAGTGATTCCCTTAACAACTGTGGCAAGAAAGGTCATAAAAATGAGGTAAAAATCAGTTAACTGTCTTGCTTAGCAAACAGACATTTTGGGCTCAATTGTGATCGTAAGTCAAAGACTACCTGTAATTCATATCCTTCTGGAACGACTATACTTAAAAATCATCATTCATTTTTTAAAATTTGCTATAGCTAACAAAATAAGAGAATATGTGGTGCTATCTGAAATCACTTAACATATTCTTCCAATCCAACAATTCTTACTTTTGTTCCTTTCTGCTGCAATACTGTTTCAATGACCCAAACCAGATGCAACTGAGTATTTTCCCTCTGTGGAGTAAAGGGACCTATTTGGTCTAGATGGCAAATGGAATCAAATGGCTCAGTAGCTGGTGATATATTTCAACAGGAAGCAAGGTGGGCACAAGATATGATTGACCCAAAGTAGTTTGGAGAATTTCTGGAAAAATAAAAACTGGAAAACAAATTGTGCATATTTACATGCTCATTTTCAGGCTTATATTGTGGTGACCGGGAAAGTGAAACAGGTTCATTTCAACTCCCTTACTGAGGTGGCAGGTTGTTGACTAATAACATTTAAGGGTAGCTAATTCCTTTAAATGAATCAGGGAACATTCAATAGGGAGACCTTTTACTTGGCTGCCAAGATAAATTTGTATAGCATTTTGTCAAGACACTTGGATTTACCAAAATCCTGACACCTCATGAGCAAAATATTTGGTAGTAGCTAAGGAACCATCTACCAACATAATCTGGGATGCAATTTTGGCCTATAAACTCTAGGAAGTAGATAGAGAAGTGACCATCTGGATTCAGGAGAAGGAAAGTTCACAGCAGTCTTGAAAACAGCTGTGCTGTGCCACATCCTTGGATCTGGTGGCATTAGATATCTATTGGTCCCTGCCCAATCTTCATTTTTTGGAGAAGATTGTCAAAAAGGTTACCAAGAGAGTGATTGCAGATAGCTGTGCAACACTCTAGAAGAGATAGATTTTCTGGACCTCTTTCGGTTAGTTGTTAGACCTATAATTGTGGTGGTATTGGTGATTCTCCTACAAGCCCTTTGTTTGGACTTAAGTTATAATATCTTCAATATGCTGAGGATACCCAATTGCATATCACTATCCCATGCTATTGGAGGAATGCTGTTGATTTCCTTTCATAGTATTAGGAGGCTCTAAAGTTCTATATTGGAGAAAACAGATTGAAACTGATCCCAAGTGAGAAGGAGTTTATGTATCTTCTTTGGGTTCTCCATCAACACCAATGCTATCTCTGGACTAGCCAGCACTACCTTTGATAGAACAGATGTGATTCAAAGTCTTTCCGAGCTCATGGCTTCTGCTTAAACAGCCAGTGGAAGCCCTGCCTAGCCATCTTTGCCCAGCTTTGGCTGCTGCACCAATTGTGGCCTTATGTAGTGCCTGACTTTAGTAATTCATGTCCTTATTACCGCCTGATTAAATTACTTCAATGTACTTGGTGCTGCCTTCATAGATTACTTGGAAACTACAAGTGATCTGGAATACAGACCACTTGTACATATTTGGGTCTTCTTGAAATTTTGCCCTTGTGATATAGTGAATTTGATTTCTTTGTGTTCCATTTGTTGATGTCCTCCTATATACTATAATTTTTGTTGTTGGAATGAAGCAATAATTGGACCGGAAGAAATTGAGAAGTTATTCTCCTGCTTTTCAATTTCTAAGCCATATACTCCTATGGCATTTTTAAAATATTGTCATTTTTGGCATTCTAGTATTCAGCCATAATTAGCACATCTTGCTTTCATTTTCAATTTAAAATTGAACTTGACCATAAAACCTGTCAACTTCCTCTTTTTATGAATTAGTGGTTGGAGTATTAACTTCAATAATTGACATATTAAATGGTTGTCCATAGGGGGTAACTGAAATTATTTGGTCACAGACGTGTTTTATTTAAGTGTATCTTTGCCATAACCTTCCTACCTAGGAAAGCACCATTCTTTCTTGGCTTTCATCTATTGAATAGTAAACAGTACAATATTCTGACTGAAAGTATCCAATTTCAATTCCATTTCAATTAATCTATCTTTAAGATGCCTGTGTATAATTGATCTATTTCATCTTTCAATGTGTTGAGTTTTCCCATGTTCATGCTTCTTACAGTCCAGTACCTGTTCCCACTGTAATTCTGCCATAAAGCTTCAGGTTTTTTTTCCTGCATGGCAACATCATCAACTAAATGGGCCACAGGCTTTAATTTTACCATGTTGTAAACACAATTAATACTTTGAAAGATCTTCAGTAGCACTGAGGTTGCCATCTAACCTGAAGGGCCTATTATCTGAAACTATATGTTTATCAATTCTAATCATTTGGTTTTCTCTATAAAATAATGGAGTGGTTTACTGTTGTCTTCTCTTGTACAGCATGAAATAATGCCCTTGCCATTATTGCATTATATGCCCAGAGTCACCTGAACTGCAAATAAATATGATAAATAAAATAAATTAATGGTCTATTTCCTCATCTGTGCATTGGGATGGCCTTCACACCTTAGGTGATTCTGATGGGACTATATTCATATGGCTTTATTCACTTATTTATCTTGGGAACTCTGCCCCATCACCACAATGAGGCAGCAAAAAAGGTGTTACTCAAAGTGTTATGCTATTGAAGAAAACAGGAGGACCAGATAAAATTGTTATTTGTTCTATATATAGAGAAAAGGAACTGCAAACAATGTAATCAAAGAGTAAGACTAAAAGGAAAGAAAATACAGAACGACTTTGAAGATTTTAAAAAAATGACTAAACAAGGACCTTCTAAAAGAATAAATAGTATTAAAAATAAAAGAGATGAAATGATTTGAGTTGAGCCCAAAGTGACAAAGCATTGGATGTTTATACAAGAAGTAGAACTGAAATAAATGCTAAAAATATTAGTTTCTGAGAAATAAATGATAAAAAGGAAGTACAGGTAATCCTTGTTACACAATAGCAGTTGGGACCAGAGGTTGTGACACTAAGCAATAGTGCAAAGTCACATGACCATGTCACTTAGCAACAGAGGGACCAGACGTCCACCTTCTAAAACAAATCTTGCATTATTGTTAAGTGAGGATGTCATAAGCTTGCCATTTTTGACTTCTTTCCAGGTTTCCCATTGACTTTGCTTGTAGGAAGCTAGTAAAGAAGGTTACAAATGATGCCCACATGATTGTGAGATGTTTCCAATGCTGAAACTTCAAGGACAAGTTGTAAATATATCACTTATTCAGTACTGCCACAAGTTGGAATGGTTACTGAATGGGTGGCTATTAAGTGAGGGCCACCTATAATAAATGCTGTGAGAAGGCTGAAAAATGGCAAGCTGGTGTAACTGGGAAAATGTTGAAACAGGGATGTTTGTTGCTTACCTTACATGTTTGAATAGTGTGTGAAAACTGCATCTGTGCCCAATGACGAGAAAACCTTTCTTGTTCTACTATGCAAAGGTAAGGTATCGGAGGAATGTTGGGTTAATTTGTTAAATGTACTTTGCAATATTTTTGGCATAATCTTGATGGAAAGAGTGCAAGAAATCACAAGGAGCAACATTTTGGAATGACAATTATGTTTTAGATGTTGTTATGCAAAACAGAGGAAGAAATTTCAATGTAGATTTATTGATAAAAAGAAAGTTTATAATAAAATGAACATGCCTGAATTAATGGAAGCTTTTTCACAATATGGAATTGAATATTGATTTCTGGATGCAATAGAAATAGTAGATGACAGAAATAAAACATAGATGCAATGGTTAGTGAATGGTTCAACATAAGACAAGAATGTGTGACTTAATGATACACAGAAAAGGAGAGAAAGATTTCTAGAACATGCTTGCACTTTTGTGCCCAGATAATATTGTGTTATCTAAATTATTTGCAATGATTAGATTGCATGGATACCGTGAACCATGTGCATGGTTCTAAAAATTAGGGAGTGATGTGCTGTCCTGCTCACACATTACATATATGTAACTGTGGTTTACAACTCCCTTCATCAAAAACCCAGATCTATCCCAATTAAGTCCACTCACAAGCAGACCAATGCTATTCCACAAAGCAATGCCCAATGAGTCCACAAGGCACTTGAAAGTTTCCCACTCAAAATAAACCCATCAGGTAAAATTAAATTCACAATACAAGAGGGTTCATGAAGCAAGAAAAAAGTCCAGAGTTCACAAGGCACAAACCAAGTCAGAGCATGGTGCCAATCCAAAGCAAGGCAAGAATCATGATGATCAGAAAACACACAGCTACAAAATGAACATGTTGTTTCCAGCATTACTTCAGTTTGTCTGCTGTGCTAAATAGCCAGCTTCTGGTGCAGCCCATCAAGAAGGGTGAGGCTTTCTTCTCATGAGTAATCTGGCTGAGCTTCTCTGCTCCTGCCTTTTCTCTGCCCTAGTTGTTTTTGGATCAGTGCAGAAGGCAGTTCCTCTTCCTCATCACTGACTTGCTCCAGCTGCATGCTTTCTCCATCTGAAGCCTGGGCTGCTCTGATGCAGCTGTGTTTAAGCTAAATAACTTTCAAATGGCAGCTTGGAGCCATTAACCAATTCCCCCCCAGATGTGCCTGGAACTGGTTCATCTTCCTTCGAGCTGACATCTGGAGAAACTGTCCAGAAAAGTGTCTGGGGAGTCAGAAAGTGTCTGGGAACAGTTTCAGGTTCTATAAAAATGGGGAAGATAGAACAAATGGATGGATTTGTACTCTTTGGCTTGAATCCTCAATAAAGATGAGAAAATGAATGAAAAAAAATGTTAAAATAAGTGAAATGTCTATAAGAGAATTGGAATCAGGAGCAACATAAATGCACTGATGATATTATCTTATTTGGTAATGAAACATCTGCAAGAAAACAACCAAGCTCAGAGAACACCACAGAACCATGGGGGTAGTTATGATGTGTATGCAGTAAAAGAAGAAGAGATAGATTCAAGAATGAATGGTTGCTGAATGAATATTGGCTGAATTCAAAAGTGAGAACAAGTATAAAAGAAGTACACTGAGTTGATTTGGTTGTGTAGAGATAATAGAGATCAAATTGTAGAACAAATGTATGAAGGAGATGGGATTGGATCAAAAGGATATATGACCAAGAAAGTTGTAATGTGACAGATTTAATGAGATCTACAACAAGGAAGAGATGAGAAGTTTTATAGGAGAAAAGGTTGCAGTGTGAAAACATGACATAAAACTATGTTCCATTCCAACTTGATCGAAGCAAGTGGCACCAGAAGGGCTATGGACCCTTCTTGGTACCCACATTCTGAACTAGTCTACTTGTACTTGGTGACATCACTATGTAGCCAAATATGACTATGTTATTAAAATTAAACATCTTCACATTGGGCTCCATAAAGACAAGAAGTTGTTACAATGCATTTCATTAGGTGTATTCTACCTGTAGCTACAATTAATCAAGACAACCCTATAATAATTATAGCAATATTAACAGATATGGGGAGTGATACTTTAGACTAGGCATGCTCAGTTGGTATAAACACCTGTTAAATAAAAATAAACATCATGTCAGTGTACAGAATCAGTTAGAAAGACAGGTGATTCTTGATAATATGAACCATGAATATTTAAAACAAGAAGGTAGCCTGATAAATTACTTTTGACAGAAGCTATTACTATATCACTTGTTAAAGGAGCAAGTTCTCCCACTTGGCAATGAAGGATATACTGATTACAGTTTAACACATAGGGTCCTCCATCAAAATATTACAGTGAAGTGGAATGTTTATTTTTATAGTGCAATCATATAAATCCACCACCCAATAAATTTTTATTTATTTCCAAATAGTTGACAGCATTTTATCCCCACCTAAATAATGTTGGTTATTTTGGCTATTTTTACTATATTTTAAAAGTTGGGAATCGATGGATAAATTGTTTTCCAATTCTAGTTCCAATATATTTGAACTACTTTCATTCATTTCTATGAGTACCTCCCACTTACGTATCTGGGGATATTTAAAACAGATTTCCTATTTTAAATAGGAAATATATTTACTATCTGGACAATTTTTTTCTTAAATCTATGTGCCCCTGTTTATGCTTTACATTTTTTCTCCTCTCCAGTTCTCCTCTTTGGTTTGGACAATCTTTTTCCTTCTCTTGTTCTACTTCTTAGGCTATCTATGGAATTATATTATGCCTTTTGGCTATGTTAAGGTAAATGCCCAAATAATTGGCCTGAAGCAGAGGGAAAGATATTCAAAGGATGCACAAAGTACCGCTGCTTTCTTTTTCGGCCATTTTTGGTATGTTTTTCTGTTTAATCTCAATATCTGACCACTGAAAAAGTCATTTCAGTGCCTCTTAAAGGTATTTTCAAGTAACTTGTTTGTAAACAGATGATTATTCAAATTCTTCTTTATTTTTCCCCCTTATACATTCACATTGCAGGACGTGGTTGCTTTCTAAAGGTACTCCAAAAGGATAGCTTTAAGACTGAAAGGCAAGCTTGGTATACCTAAAACAAGATTTATCACCCTTTTGTGAGTTCACTGATCACTATAAATAGAAATTGTTTTAAAAGGTGTTATTTTGCAGTTCTCATTATGCAGCTGTCTATTTAAATCATTTGATTCTGGCATCTAATCTAACTACCAGTCTCTATCAGAGACAAATAAGAAACCATATGTATAAAGCATCTGGGAAAGGATTCCGTTTATTTATAAGAGCATTAAAAAGACTCTGATGTCAGTTACTTAACAATAATAGACATTCCTTTACACCTATAGTGCAAGTTACTTGGGCATATCCCTCTGTGGTATCTTATGCCTACTGCTGTTTCCTTCATTATATACAGATGCACAGCAGTGGAGACAGTAATAGCCTTTCTTAATTAAATAAAGCTAAATGTTAATTAGTCAGAAAAATTGATTTATTTTCAGCACACAGAACTTTCCATTGTGTATCTCTTCTTTGCTAAAGAACAGGTTGTACACTCATTTAGAACTTTGCATATCTCTCTTTGTTTCAGGTCTGTATTTGGAGTCTTGTGGTGGGATCTAATCGTCATAGAGAAATTATAGGTCTACAGATGTTTTCAAGATGTTACTCTGTCAGTAGCAGATTATCCCCTGTAGCAAAATCTCATTAAAGTGCAATTTACAGAGCTGTGGTGATGTTGCCATCAACCAAAATTAAAGGCATTAATTTTTCAAAGTTCACAGAAGTCCTTACATAAATGATGTAACAGTTTGCAAGAACAATTTACAGAAGTGTTATTTGCCGAATTAACCTGCATTAACAGAACAAATGTTTAAGAGAAGAATGAAGGGTTGGGCAGTGAAATTGCAGCTGCTTGCATTTTGTGCGAGGTGCTACATGTAAAAAAATGTGTTGAATTGTAACAATGATTGCATGCTGGGTGAAAGGGTAGGAAGAAGTAAATGAGCACCTGAACTCTTGCTTTAAAGAGTTAAGCCTATAATAGAGTGATCACCTGTTGGAGCACCCAGAGAGACCTTAAATTTTACTTGGAAACATCTGTACTCAAGATCTTTTAAAATATTCCCATTTAGTGAATGAGTTTGTACAGCTCATGTTGTGACTATGACTTTTCAATATGTTACCACATGTTTATGCAGATATTATGCAGACAATAGAATAAATTCACATGCAAATTACTTTACGTGATCTATGTGTGTGTGTGTGTGTGTGTGTGTGTGTGTGTATGTATATGTATATGTATATATATATATCTTAAGTTTTCGCGGTACTTACATGTATGGTATTCAGCTTCATTCGGGTATTTTCCATGTCATTATAGTTGTGCTTTTAAAGTTGTAGCAGTGGCAGAATCTCATCTGCCATCATCAGGCTTCTGACGAACACAATACAGAAGCCTGATGATGGCAGATGAGATTCTGCAAACGTGCTACAACTTTAAAAGCACAACTATAATGATGTGGGAAAATATCCTAACAAAGCTGAATACCATATATATATACATTCATACATACATACATATATATATATATATATCACATACATACATACATACATACATACATACATACATACATATACATATATGACATACTTATACATATATGATCCCTGGGAGTATAACCTCCAGTTTTGGAAACTATAGCTTATCTTATAAAAATCAGTGCTTCTTTCTCACTCTGGAAATTCGTCTACCCACCTAGGTTTAAAAATGTGTGTGTGTGTGTGTGTGTATACACACACACACACACATATGCAAGCACACACACACACACACACATGTTCAGAATATGAAATGCATCATGATATTTTTGCTAATTTTTAGTGATATAAAAATAGTCATCAGATGCTGAGCAAATTGCACTAATCTTTAATTATACACAATATTATTCTGCAGAATGATATCATTGTAATTATTATAATATTGATCACATTTATCTAGAAAATCCATCCAGTGAACATAGCAAAAGTGCCTATTTGAAATTTCAACATTTAGAAATCTGGTACATGAAAAATTAAAAGAGTACCACATTATGTCAGTATATCCTAGTTAGCTTTTATTTTTTTTCTTTGTGTTTCCAAAACTTGAACTTTTTGAAAGGTAATATTTTTTTAGAAGGGCTTTTTGAGCGTTCAGATACATGTGAATATTTTTATCAAAACAGACTTACACAAATGAACAAATTCTAATAGCAGAGTCATCGCATCCAAACTGTCAGAGTTAAGGATGATTTAGAAAGTGACAAATGGTCATGATCCAGCAGATAGGAGTATAGAAATTTATATTCCAAACACAGTAAATCTGCCAGCTATGACTTCCTTTCCCGCCATGACATAATATTGATTCAGAAAACATTGACTGCTGATAAACTACTGCTAAATAAATTTGATTCATTCTCAGTTGGGCAGAACCAGGCACAGAAAAGTAAAGGGACCTGTGAGTCCTAGTACCCACTACTCTATGTAGTCCTGGCAGAGAACTTCAATGGTAGATTGTGCCCCAATGTGCCCCAATGACATCATCTATGCATAACACAAATGTCCCCCTCATAACCCCAAAGCTGATGGATTTTTCCTCATGTTTGGGTCAAAATATCAGAATCAAACTTTGTAAATCTTTGCCTGGCTCAAAGCAGCCTTCAAGCTAAACCTCCACATTTTAAATGGCATTCTTGAAAGTGACCATTTATCTGAAGTCACCTGCCTATGCAGATTGAATACTATTGACTTTATGCCAAGGCTCTAGAAGTTATGTATATGTGTAATAGATTGTGACAATGACTTTGGAAGGGGTGGTGGAATAAGGAGCAGAGATTAAACCTAGGGAGTTATCAGATAGATGCAGAGGATCCCTGAGC
The DNA here is from genome assembly GCF_049901735.1 of Notechis scutatus. Lineage (NCBI taxonomy): Eukaryota > Metazoa > Chordata > Lepidosauria > Squamata > Elapidae > Notechis > Notechis scutatus. The sequence continues at coordinate 140,750,715 of NC_142012.1, read as the reverse complement.
TGCGTAATGCGCAGAGAAAGAAACTTAAAAACTTAGTAATCATGTAGTAAAAGACACGGTAGGGGATTTGTACTTTCAGACTTATAAGATTCTGTTAATGTAGCTTATACTAAAATAGAAATGAGCTTATCTTGTATGGCATGCATATATAGTCTATCTTTGCACTAAGATGCAGAGAAGATGAAGAGAAATATTTTATTTTTGTACTTGGGGAAAGCTCTTGTCCAGTATATGAAGTTTTTTGATATTTAGTGGCATTGAATTTACCAGTTTAGGAATAAGTGTACAGTAAGATTGTGACAAATTTTATTGATCTCTACTGCAACTGATAGGATATCAATTATTTAAATATAAATAATAAAATGGCAACAATAAATTATTAAAATCAGATAACAATTGAAGAATTTGAAAGGAAATATAAATAAAACTGCTCAAGGCAGGAAATTAAGCATAAATTCAGATCCAAACAAACTGAGAAGTAAAATGATTGTCTTGAAAGAGATGTGATACCAAACTTGATGTCTACAAATTCAATTTTCTCTTTTATTTTTCAATAACAAGCTTCTCCAATATCTATTTTTTAAAAGTAAGGGTTTAATGCAGTGGTATATCCTTGGGGAAAAAACCCTCTAGTGTCTGTCAATGACCCGATTAAACCATTTATAGGCTTCCTTTAACTTTCAATTAAAAATCTCAGCTACTTTTATTAACAGTCTTAGAGCACTTCAGAGAGTATATTGTTAGTCCCATGAGTGATCTCTTTCATTGAGTATTTAATTTCTTTTATCTTGGTGTGTTTATCTCTATGAACTGTCCTTACAAGAAGTGCAGGGTGCTAAGAGGTTTTTTTTTAAAATGCTTTTGGTACATAAATGACACATTAATTCAACAGTTGGAATCACATAATAAGCGAATAAGGATGAAAGGACCATCAGGGATAAACAAAGAAACATTAACAATTGTTAGAAGTAAATTAGTTGTTAGTTATCTCCTTTTATTTTAGATTAAAGGCTCAACTTCATTACTTTTAAGGCACTTTATTAAAAAATGGCTGGCTTTAAACTGCAACATTAATCTCTACAAAGTTTATTGCTGACTTTTCCATCACACTGGGATTTTTCTCTGAACCACTAATTTGACGTCATTCTCAATTACGTTTGCATGAACATATATATTGCCTGAATCTAGGATCAAAAGTTTATAGCAGTTTTAAGGATCAAAAAAATTCTGGAAAGTATAGCTTGATGGAGGTTTTAAAAATCCACCTCTAGTTTTTGTCACACAGCTACAATTTCTAGAAGATTTACATTGACCAAGATTCTCACTTTCTCCAAATGTCCAAAATAGAGAAGCTGAAACTTTGGGCGGGTAAGTCTATTGAGCACATTAAGGACCCTAAATATTTAGGAATAATTTTTCATACTTGCTGTGTCCCAAATTTATTTATTTGCTGGTTTGTTTGTTTTTGTTTGTTTATAACATTTATTGGCTTCCCATCTTACCATAGGCAGCTTACAGTCATAAAAATGTATCTTTACATATACATTAAAACATAAATAAATTAAAACCAAACATACAAATCTAAGGACACATGGGGAAGCAAAGTGGGGTGGGGGGATCTGTTGTTACTCGATCAGCCACCTCCACTGTGCTGTTCCCCCACTGGGACACCAAGCCAACTGGCAGAGCCAGGTCTTTAGGACCTTATAAAAGGATAGGAGGGTTGGGGCCAACTTCACATCAGGAAGCAAGATGTTCCAGAGGACAAGTGCAACAGCAGAGAAGACCATCCTCCTGTACCAGTCAGAATAATTGGACTGATGGAACCAGCAGTATGCCTCCTCTTCCAGCAAGAGTGGGATGGACCAATCCCAATGCAGTCCCAAATGCAGTACTTTGACAGGAAGAAGGAGTCAATAAACCTGAATCCAATCTCTGGGTAAATATCTTTACCTTCTGGCTAAAACTATATCACAGGCCTTGTGGACTGTCCCATCTAATATTTGCAGACAATTATAAATTGTCTTGGGAAATAGCTACCTAAAAGAACCACTATAGTTTTTCCAGTGATGCCAATGAAGGGCTAGATCAACATTAAATCTTAGACATAGAAGACCAAACAGAAATTGCTGCTTTTTCTTACAACATATTTGTTAATAACCAAATTTTGGCTCCTATATCAGCTTCATATTTATATCACAGCACAGTTACCCAATTCAGGAGAGTTTTTACTTTTGGTCAGATGTAATGCTCTCTCTACAACTGTATTGGAAGGGAAATATAGGAAAACCCCGTATGAAACTTGCCACTACCCCTGTAATATAGTGCTATAAAAACCCTAGTTCATGTTATTTTGAACTGCCAGTTCTATAGGGACATTCACCACCAGCTGATGTCTCTTTTTAAAATCTAACCTTCCTGGGGCATTGATAACTTTTATTTGTATTATTTACTAGATAACCAGAATAAATCTCTTTCCCCAAAAATTGGTATTTTTTTTTGCTACATTATGTGTAAGCTTTGTCTACAAATAGTTGCCAGTTGCCTTTTGTTAAGGGTTAAGTTTGTTTATTGAATGTATTTTTGTTGGTCAGTGATCAAAATAAAATATCAGTCTATCTTTGATATGTAACCATCAAAGAGTTGCCTTGACAAAGCACTTCATATGACCTGCATTCTACACATAGCTTCTCCCAGCCCTTGGAAAAGCTGAAAAAGGTGTTTGGCATTCAGATGCCTGGTCTTCTTTTTTCAATATGTTGGAGAAGCCTTGAAACAAAGTAAAACAAAACAAGGCAGCTGATGCTTCCATATCTAAAATCCAGATGGTTGTGGATTTTGTGCTATTTTGCTAGTATGCTAAGTATGGTCCATATCTGTTTTGGATGATTCTCAGGTCTCTAGAGTAGATTTGTGATATGTGCAGAAGTAGAAAGGAACAGGAGGTGTGCAACCTTTTGTTGCAACCTTTGTCATCATGTAATTAAGCTTAGTCTCTGGACAGTACTTGACAAGAAAAATAATACTCTCTTTCTCTTCCTAATATAATTCATAATATGCAGAGTAGCACATTAGAAGAGTATAACCTATATAACTTAATTAATATTCACTTTTGTTCCAGAAATAAAACTTTACCTAATTCAAGCTGGTTTAAGAATGTATGTAATTTTAATTGCATAGTTGCAGAAAATAGTAATTAGTCTCCAAAAGTGTTGGGGGAAATTATTAACATTATTATTTTATGGCTTTGTCTTCTAAATAGCATTATGCAACTAGTAATAATAGTAACCATATTATGGGCAGGAACTTAATACGCCTGTGAAGTGGTGATACTGATGGGCCATTTGCTGTAGGATCATTTGCTCTAAAAATGCAAGGTTATGGCATGAGATGAGAAGGAAGGGAGGAGATGTGTATTTGCAAGACTTGCGTTACAAAGATAACGGGAGTAGGGACAATGTAGAAAACAAGCTGACTGTCAGGCACATCATATAAGACACGGGTGTCAAACTTGTGGCCTGTGGGTTGGATGTGTCACGTGCTGACCACACCCACCCCAGTTTAACGAAGGGGAAAAAGTTGCAATATGTCATGTGATAACAACATGTTGTTGTGAGTTTGACATCCCTGATATAAGACATATTGCTAAGATAAGAAATAGGGCTAAGGCAGAGCCAATAGAAGACTTGCTAAAAGTCTTCTAGGATGCCTATTAGTTAACTTTTAGGAATATAGTTGAAATAGAGCCAATAGAATACTTGTTGGATTTATTAGAATTTATTAGTTAAGACGTAGAAATAGGGATGGCATGGAGCCGACAGAGGACCCTTTAGATAACTTTCAGAATGCCTATTAGACAATATTTCCTTATCCCGCCTTCAAAAACTGTATAAAAGCTTGTTGAATCCTTTGTTCTGGGTCCTGGCATTTTGCTGGTTGAGACCCCTTTTGCTGAAGTGCTTCAATAAAAGGAAACAAAACCTGCACCTCATGTCTGGTGTTTGGCTTTGGCACCAGGCTCAGACCCGAATTGGGGACAACAATACATTCTTGTGCAAAATGGTGAATGCTAATTATGATTAAAACATGAGTATTTGCCATATGGTGTTAAATGATGGAGATGGGTAGATCAAAAATGTGAGAAATAAATAAATACATATTTACACATGGCATATTAGAAAACAAACCAGAAACATGTTCTTGGAAAAATAGTTTTATAAAAATATAAACTAATACTAAGCAGTGGGTTGGACTTGAAGACCTCCAAGGTCTCTTCCAACTGTTATTCTATTCTAAAATGTCATTATATAATGTGTGATGATATTGTTAGATCTGGAGCGTGGGCGCAAGGAATGGAGACGAGGCATCGAATAGTGACTCCAACTCTTTATTAGTGACTTCAGAACAGAGCGCAAATACTTGGGCAGCAGCAGCTCCTTTTATAGAGCTGGCTGCTGTCACAACACCCAATGGTTTGAGTTTGCCGCGCTGGAAGCGTCCAATCAGCGGCGACCCGCTGTCAGCCAATCAGATCAGCCAGAGACGACCAATCACGATCCGCTTTCAGCAGGCCAATCAGAAGTGCAGGTTTACAAGCCTGTCGTGGAAGGAAAACTATTAGAATTTTAGCTAACGCGTTTGTTTAGTTCGGAACAGATATAATTATATAATAGAACATATTCAAATCATAAATTTTGTGGCAATTAAGTGAGTTGTAAATACTATAATATTCTATGTACTTGAATGAGATAAAGAATAAGTATGCATGCCAGTGGTGGGATTCAGATTTTTTTTTACTACCGGTTCTGTGGGTATGGCTTGGTGGGTGTGGCAGAGGAAGGATACTGTAAAATCTCTAGTCAGAGGTTCTCCAAACTACTCAAAATTTCCACTACCAGTTCTCCAGAACTGGTCAGAACTTGCTGAATACCACCTCTGATGCTTGCTGACAAAAGATCAAAACGGAAGTGTTAATTTTTTTAGAAATTAACAATTTAAACTTTCAAGAAACATTTCTCCTTCTTTAACTTAGAAGGGAGCTTTTAACCTATGTGAAAAGAGCTTTTAACCCTTTGAAAAGAGCTCAACAGTCTTTAGAATCCTGCAACTAAATATATTAATTGGTGCTCATTGTTTACAAACAACTTTCCATTACCTTTATTTTTAAAATCCTGATTAATGTATAGAAAACAATATGTTTCTTTTAGCATATTATTTTGCACACTATTCCTTAAGATTTCAGTAGGTAGCTTGCAAAACTTATAAAGAAAGAGCTACATGTTTGGAATCTGACTGAGTTAACAATACAGGAACTCTAGAAATAATATTTTGGTAAACACTGACAATGATCATAATCAGCAGCAGGGGATTCATGTGGCTTCATTAAGCTGAATGTTTCTAGCTACCATTTTGTTTCTTTGTTTCAAACCCTTTCAAAATGGTGGAACAGCAAAATGTATTGCTATTACGGTCCATCTGACAAAAGGCTTGTACATTTATAAGTTCATTTTACTTTAATTAATATGTTTGCTTTTTAAAAATCTGGATGGTGGCATAATATCTTTACATTGTTTAACTTAGATTTGGGTTTGACTCTATGAATTGGTGTTTTACTCAACTATATCCATTTTATCGCAAACAAATTTGTAGCGAAACTCAGTATTATGAAATGAATATTTTGATAATTCTTGTAATCATTTAAAAGGCAACCTAACTGCATAAAAGAATTTGGTGATTTGATTTTTGTATGCCCAAACTGATGTCAAGTTGCTTATTAATTCATTTTAGAAAGACACTTATATGCAATCATTTAGAAAACTTCAAGGACCAGAACTTCAAGGACCATTTTCAAAATTAAAAGAATACTTAAAATGAAAAAATAATAGGAAAGGAGCTAAAAGAGAGAAAATTATTTCAGGATGTTAAGAAGAATACGTTATGATCTAGATCAGGTCTGTCCAACCTTGGCCCCTTGAAGCCTGGCTGGGGAATTCTGGGAGTTGAAGTCCGCCAGGCTTCAAGGGGCCAAGGTTGGACAGCCCTGATCTAGGTTGAGATGATAATACCTGTTGCAGCTGCCAAAGAGTGACACAAATAGGGAATAAATTTGAGGTATATATATAAAAACGTGTGTGTGTGTGTGTGTGTGTGTGTGTGTGTGTATGTATGTACATATACATATACATATACATATACATATACATATACACATACACATACACAAACATACATACATACGTACGTACGTATGTACGTACGTATGTACGTACGTATGTATGTATGTATGTGTATATGTGTGTATATGTATATGTATATGTATATGTATATGTTTCTTAAGTTTTCGCGGGTATTTATATGTATGGTATTCAGCTTTCTTCGGGTATTTTCCCACGTCATTATAGTTGTGCCTTTAAAGTTGTAGCAAGGTTTCGGCAGAATCTCATCTGCCATCATCAGGCTTCTGTATTGTGTTTGTCTGTGAGTCAGGCTTTCACAGCCGTTTCTGTTTTAAATTTGGTGCTAGCCTACTGCTGTGCCAGAATGGTTTTTTCTTCATCCTGATTGGTTGGGAGTCTTGGTCTGTGTTTATTGGTCTTGGAGTTTGTTGTGTTCTGCTTGATTGGTGTTTCTAATATCTTCTGTCTGTTTTGTAGCTTTTTTTGTCTTGATTGGCTGGCAACATTGTGTTTCCTGTATTGGAGGCTTTTAGTGCAGCTTGGCTCCGAGTAAACGGATGGCTATCATTTATTAGGAAGCTAGGTTTCATCTGGGTGCCTGGTTGGGGTGTGTTTGAGTTGGAGGTATCAGGAGGGGTCTGTTTGTGCCCAGGTGGCTTGTGGTGTGGAGATTTTTTTGTTTGTGAGTGCAGGCTTCCAAATAATTGACAGTTTGGTGGAATCATCTCTTCTATTCATGCTTTCAGGTCTTTTTTCAATCTCTATGGCTTCTCTGATAATTCTGTGGATGGGGTTTTCTATAGTGGCTATGACCTGTGGCTTTCATGTGTTGGACTAGTGAGGAAGTGTGTTCCAGCTTTTTTACTGCATTTTTGTGTTCATCCAGGTGGGTACTTATTCTTCTATTGGTCTGTCCAATGTACGTGGCAGGACATGGTGCACAGGGATTTCATATATGCCTTGGTTTTCCAGGTCAATTTTATCTTTGGGGTTTCTTAGGATGGCTGCTATTTTTCTGTCTGTTTTGAAGGCAGTCTGTATAGCATCTTACTGATTTTGTTTGTAGTACCTCTTATGTAGGGCAGGACAGCTGTTCCATAGGTCTGTTCATCTTCTAGGTCTCCATTATGTCTCAGTGTGTTTTTGTGGATCAGGCCAGTGATTTTGCTTTTGTGGAAGCTGTTGGCTGTCAGTACTTTAGTCAGGGTGCATAGTTCAGTCTTTATGTGTGTCTTGTCTGCCAGGCGTTTGGTTCTGGCAATTAGTGTTTTGGCCACGGAGTTTATCTGTGCTGGGTGGTGTTGGGATTTGGCATTGAGGTAGCGGTTGGTGTGTGTTTTCTTCTGATATATGGTATGTCCTAGTGTGCCATCTGTTTTTTTGTAGATTAGTACATCTAGGAATGGTAGTTGTTTGTTTGTTTCTGTTTCCATGGTGAATTTGATTTTGGGGTATGTGCTGTTTAGGTCTGTTAGGAAATTGTTTAGGTTTTCTTTTCCATGGGGCCAAATAACAAATGTGTCATCGATGTATCTGAACCATAGTTTGGGTTTGTGGGTGGCATTGGCTAGGGCTCTGGATTTGAATTCTTCCATGAACAGGTTTGCAGTGACGGGTGACAGTGATGATCCCATAGGGACTCCTTCAATTTGCTTGTATCTTTATCCTTTGTATATGAAATATGTGTTGGTTAAGCAGTGTTCTGCTAGTTCTGTGAGGTGTTTGGGTGGTTGGTATTTATTTTTGATGATTTATAGGGTTTCTTTTATTGGGACTTGAGTGAATAGTGAAACCACATCAAAACTTACAAGCAGATCTTTTTGTTCCACCAGTAGATTTTTGATCATTTCTAAGAAGTGGTATGAGTTTTGTACATGTGAAGTTGCTACTTCAGCATGGGGCTGTAGCTGCTTTGCTAAGTATTTGGCTAGGTTTTGCAGTGGTGCTCCTCTGGAGCTGACTGTGGGTCTGAGAGGTATGCCTTCTTTCTGTATTTTGGGGAGGCCATATAGTTTGGGGCATCTGGAAGATTTTTCTCTTGGGATGATCGTCTGTTGGATCTCTTTTCACATGTTGCTGGTTATGATTTTCTCCTTGGTTATTTTTTCCAGATATGTGGTTGGGTCCGTGTTTATGGGTTTGTATGTGGATTCTTGGAGTAGGTCTGTCAATTTTGTTTTGTAGTCTTTTCTATCCATTACTACTGTGGCATTACCTTAATCTGCTGGAAGTATGATTATACTGCTGTCGTTTCTTAGGGCTTGCAGGGCTTTTAGTTCCTCTTTGTGTAAGTTGCTTTTGGGCAGTTTGCTTGTGCATAGGATGTTAGTGACTTGGTGTCTTGTTCTATCAGCTTCATCTGTATTTAATTTAGTTAGGCTGGATTCCACTCCGCATATGATGGATTCTGTGGGGATTTGATGGATTCTGTGGGGTTTTTTTGTGTGTGGGTGCTATAGCATAATTGAATCCTTTGGGTAGGACATCTGTTTCTGTTTTGGTGAGTTCTCTATTGGAAACATTGTATACTAATTGTTTCAGGTGTTATTGTGAGTTGTTGGGGGCTTTCTTGTCATGTTCTAATTTCTTTAGTTTCTTCAGGAGTTTGTCATTTTTGTAAGTGGTTTCAGTTTCAGCTCTCCAAGTTGTAAGTTGTTTTATCTTGTCCCAAAGTATTGGGTGGATTTTGTCGCTCAATTCCAGGTGTAGGGTTAGGAGGTCTTTGTTTAACTGGTCAAGTTGGAATCTCTTTCTGTGGAGCTCATTCCTGAGTAGAGCCATTTCAGTTCTTTTCAGGATACATTTGTTCGCAGCTGTGCTGTGATGAAATGTTAGTTTGAAGCAGGTTGGTGTTGCAATGTTGTCTCTGCAGCTGCGTAGGAATTTGAGGTCACATAGTATTCCTGCTCTTTTAACTTCCAGCTTCTTGTAGGTTTTGGTTTGGCTGTTTATTTCCTCCCCACAGAGATCTGATATTTGTTTTCTTAAGTTTTCGCGAGTATTTATATGTATAGTATTCAGCTCTGTCCGGGTATTTTCCCACGTCATTATAATTGTGCTTTTAAAGTTGTAGCAACATTTCGGCAGAATCTCATCTGCCATCATCAGGCTTCTTTTTTTTTTTTAAAAACAAGTTTTATTAATTTTTAAAACACACAAATTATCATTATTCATTACATGTTTAAACCTTTTTTCATTGTCAATTTAACAAGTCAGATAAATTATAATTCTATTTTAAACCATTTCCATACAACATACCAAAACCTCTTATTCAATTTCTCTTTACTTCTCTTTACTCTTATTCAATATCATTATTATTATTTCATCTGTTTCTTTCTGACTTAGTTACCATTATTCTCATTCTATATTTCTACAAGTTTTAACTAATTCTCCCCCCAAAAGACATATACACACAACACACAAAACATAAAAAAAAATCTTTTGGAAAGTAACTTGGACCCAGGTGTCTCTCTCTCTTCATGGACTTCAATTATATTCATGCTCATCTTACATATCATTACTTATTTTATTTACCATTCTAAGCCTTCTATATTAACTTCCCCACATATTTCACACTTCTTACTTCTATCTTAATTAATCATCTTAGCTTGAATCATTATATTTATATCTTTTGTCCATTTTTATCATCCCTTTGTCTCATTCCTTATAAAAAAAAAAAGAAAATAAGTTTCTCCTGAAATCATTAATCAGAGTATGATGCCTTTCTATCTCCCCCTAAGTTAATCAAATTAATCTTTAAAATAATATCTAATACCCAATCCGACTTTGCTTGGTACATTCTATCTAACTAATACATCCAACATAATTAAGTACATAATTAGACAATAAATCCAAATATTAAAAAAAATACTATAATAAAAATTTTATAATAACATCAATACCATAGTCTTATTAAACTCTTTAATTAAAACAATATTCTAAACCTCCCCTATTATTAAGTTTTAAAGCCAATCATTTTTAAACATTTTAACATTTTAATCTCTTATCAACTCTTAAGTCATTACAATACTACCATCTCATCTTATGTACCTTGCAAAATCTTTTTTAAAAAAAATAATTATACTTTATCCATTATCCATAAAAAATTTCTTTTTTTCATTTAATTTCAAAACATTGTAGCTTTTCTCCACCTTTTCCCTTTCTTTCTTCTCCCAACAAACCTTTCTACCCCCTTCTTCTAGCCTCTGCCTTACCAGCTTCCCTTCTCTGTCGTATTCCTTTTCCCTTTTGTTTACTATCATCATATTGGTTTTGCACCTTATTTTTCCCTTTCTTAAATGTTTTTTTAGATCTTAAGTCCTTAAGTCCTTTAGTTTTCTTCTTTTCTCTTCTTTTCTTTTCTTTCTCTCTTCCTTCTTTCTGGATCAAATTCTGAGATTCATTAAAAATGGCTCCTTCCTTTCTTTCTTGTTCCTCTGCTGTCTTCATCTGTTGTAATGTTTGTTGATAATTAGTAAAAGCGCCATTTCTAAGAAAAAGGAAAGCTTCTTCCACACCATCTTTACCATTTTTTTGCTTGTTCATATTCTTTTCTTAGTTCCTCAACAGAAAGAGCCATTATAAATCTTTTCTTTTCTTTTCCCCTTCTTTCTTCTTACAACAACCAGAATATTCAAAAGAAAATAAAAAAATAAAACAGTCCCAAAGTTATCAGTCAGTCCAAACCAAGGCAGAGTTCTCACTTTCTCCTTCTGGGGTAATATCAATCCAAGAGAAAGAAAGTCCAAATCTGTTTTAAAATCTTATTGCAATATATTCTTGTCTTCAAATCCTTAAGGCATCTGCTCCAACAAAGTCTTAGCATACAAATATTTTCTTTTTAATCCTCTCTCTTCCCACTCATCGCTTAAAACCAATTTTCACCTAAAAGAAATAGGTTTCTTAATATCCAGTTATTTATTCCGTAGGAAAAGAGGGAAAGCTATCCTTTCAGAACCTTCAAACAGCCGCTTTTTCCTCTTCTGGCAGGTATTATTCAGAAAGTCATACTTTTCAGGAATTTTATTAAATATATCTTAGAGTCCTAGGAGCCAAGAAAAACTTTCTCCTCTCAATCACTTTCTCCACTTCCTCCTGCGCATTCTTACCCGGCTGCCAGCTTCTTTGTGGCGGCCATTACAGACCGCCGCTGCACCGTCCTGGGAAAAGGGAGTTCTGCCGGCCAGGGAGGAGTCTGCAACACCCCAAACCCTTCTCCGGATCCCTACCTTCAGCTGCCCCTGCAGGGCGGCCTAGCTCCGTGCCCGTCTGGGTCGGAGCCCCAAAAACGGCTAGCGCGGCAGGGATCGCGCAGCTCATAAATCCCTGCCGCTCGCGAAGCCGACAAACCGGAGTCATGCCATCATCAGGCTTCTGTATAGCCTGATGATGGCAGATGAGATTCTGCTGAAATGTTGCTACAACTTTAAAAGCACAACTATAATGACGTGGGAAAATACCCGAACAAAGCTGAACACTATACATATAAATACCTGCAAAAACTTAAGAAAACACACACACACACACACACACACACACACACACACACACACACACACACATATATATATATATATATATATATATATATATATATATATATATATATATATATATATATTCCAGCATAATGTGGAACACTTCAAGCAATTTCAACCAAACCTGGTACACAGATGACTTACCCTCTGGAAACAAATACTGTGGGGGTAAGACACCCCTAACACCCCTTAAAATGGCTTCTACTGTACAGCACATTGGACTTGCCATGGTAACTGCTTCACAGTACTCCACAAGGGCGCTTCCCCTCAGCCTTCCAAGGAAATGTCAGGTGATTGGCCAAGTGTAATTAAAAAAAGAAAAAGAAACACCAGCGTAGACAAGAAACTCCCGAAGAGAGGAATAGAAGACTTGTGACACTGCGCGAGAGACAGTACAACAGTGTGAGTCCCAACTACAGAATTTTCCTGTCTAATATAGGATTGGCATAAATAAATACCCGGGCAATGCCAGGTTATTGGCTAGTTCTATAAATAAACAAACCCTTGAACATGAGTAGATTTTATTTTGTAGCAAACATTCCTTCAATACTGATGTCCTGCTTTGACTCTGTATTGTTTAAAAAAAAATGTCTGCCAAGAATAAAAATATGAATGCCTGTCTGGTTTAATTTTGCCCTAAGCCATATCTTTATAGTTAAGGAATGTTGTTCACATCACTTACAGTATTGAATTGGAAGATTAGAAGTTTTTCTTTGAAAACTTGCTAGCCTTGTGTTGCTCTGCAACATTATTCATTTTAACAAGTCATGCTTGTAAAATTGATCACTGCTCAGTTCAGAGAGAGATGTGTGTAAATGAAAAGGAATTCTTGAGTGAATAAGATCCTGTTACAAATTCACAGTGTAAGGAAATACAATTTGGAAACTAGATTTCAAAGTGCATTCAAAATATTTGCATAGCTTAGTTCTCACTCATAGTTGTTATAATTTGATAAAAAGTCATTTAAACTATATGCTCTGATTAAATCTACATTAGTCACATTTTTATGTCAAATTATGTTAAAGCAGAAATAATGATTAATTTTACTATAGGAAATTTCATCAAGTTATAATAATTTCAGTCTTATCTCTTGGAGCGGGATGTTTCTCCTATTGCTTTAAAGCTAATTTAGGCCACATTATATATAAAATTAAATCTTACTTTTATAGCTACACCCTTGGGGTTCAATGATAAGACTTTATGAGCTAGAAATTAAAAGTACTGGTTGAAAATACTATTACACTGCACAGGCTATTAAGGGCAATTTACAAAGTTGGTATTAAACTATGCACATTTTTCATTGTTAGCACTCTATGTTCAGCAAACTCATGGAACAATTTGGCTTATAATTTGACAAATAAAATCAACAGCATGGTATATATGTTTGTAACATTACTTCCCCTTTCCCCCAAAAGTGCACTATACTAACTATGATTTAATATAGGAATGTGTTGAACTGAGAAAAATAGTTTTATACCACACATTTAAAACACCCTTTTAGAAAGATATTCTGTGGTGAGATATCCTACAGCTATTCATTAATATTCAACATCTCCAAACATATTTTTTCAGCAAAGAAAGCAATATTTTTATGTGCCATATTCTTATTTCTCTAGAAAATTATCTAGAAAATACTCTAATCTTGTGATGGCAAACCTATGGCACGCATGCCACAGGTGAAACACAGAGTCATTTGTGCCGGCACGCGAGCTGCAGGCAAACTTACCTCACTGTGCATGCACGCACCTCACAGCTGATTTTTGGCCTGTTTGAGGCCTTTTTCGGCCTCCCAGAAAAAGCGGAAGAAAAGCCTTTGCAGGCCAAAAAATAGGCCTGTTTTGTCACTTCCTGTATTTCTGGAAATACCGGAATTGATGAAACGGGCCCATTTTTCAGCCTGCAGAGGTTGCAGAAGTTTTCCTCAAGCCTCTGGGAGGCCGAAAAAGCCCTCAAATGGATCGAAAATCAGCTGGGAGGTGCAGTGCAGGTAAGGGGGCATAGGGGGATTGTGTGCGCATGCACAGGAGATGTGGGGGAGTGCATGCATTGCCTTCTGAGTGCTGGCAAGCGAGCGCAAGCACGCACACAATTTTTGGCACATGAACCCAAAAAGGTTAGCCACCACTGCTCTAATCTATGGCAGCTGTCATTCTTTCACTATCACTTGGTCTTTAATGCTTTCACAGTAACTTGGAAGTAGAGGTTGTCTATTGTTTAAAAGTATCTCTAGGCAAGTTTTTAAAATGATGTATTATTTAATTGTTCTTGACTTTATAAAAATGATATTGCCATAAAATAAGGAAAGCTTTGACTGAATAAGCAATCTTTTTTTAATTAAAGCATATTCATTATTTGTTTGTTTACTTTATTGTCATTGCACCTCGTACAATGAAATCAAACACCATCTTCAGTGCACATCATGACCATGACCATGAAAATAAACACAAACACACATCCTTCACCCTTCACACATTGAACCGGAAACCCCGACACCACACCAACACTGCACTATACAGCAGAATACAAAAGAGCTACTGCCCTGGGATAGAAGCTGTTTTTCAGCCTATTTGTCCTTGTTTTTATTATTCTGTACCATCTGCCAGATGGTAATAGTTCAAAAAAGGGTTCCCAGGATGAGATGGATCTTTGAGAATGTTTTGAACTTTCTTAAGGCAGCAGGAGCGAATAAAGCTCTTCCAAAGAGGGGAGAGGGCAACCAATGATCTTCTGGGCAATGACATTTCCTATCTGCCACTGTGCAATTGGCAAACCATACAGAGGTGCAGTATGTTAAAATGTTACAAAGTGAAACCAATGCTTTGATGTTACTAAAATTTATTACTGGTTAGTAGGTGGACTGCTTGAATGCTGCAGGGCTGAAGAAGCAGGTAAAATGCATAGATATTGTAGAATACAGTGTATAACTAGAAACCACTTTTGTATCTGCCTGCCTGCCTGCCATTTTGGTTGAAATTTGCCATTGAAATTTGGTTGCAGACCATTAAATTTGAGTGGTGCCCATGTTAAAACCATTGAACTAGACTACAATTGCTATGACTGCCTATTTACTGCTACTAACTATTAACAGTATTGTTTATGAATTAGTTGTAACTCAATAATGCTATCTTCCAAGACCTGCACTGGTGCCCAATTGGCTTTAGACCCAATTCAAGGTGCCTGTGATCACCTACCAATGTGTTGTTGTTGTTTTTTTACTTTGCTCTCTTTAACTTTGGGATCATCTAGTTTAGATGGAATCTGTGGTCTAGCTTTGAGGGACATAGCAGATACCCATACCTTAGAACAGGGATGTCAAACTTGCGTTGTCACAGCATTGTCACATGATGTATTGGGCCTTTTTTTCCTCTTTGCTAAACTGGGTGGGAGCCAGCACGTGACTCATCTGGCCCAGGCTGTGAGTTTGCCTTAGGAGATGAGGAAGGCAGGGACTCATAATATGGCTTTCTTAGAGGCTGCTTCTCACTGTAGAACACATTGGCCCTCAAGTCTAGCATGGATTCAGATATTTGCCATTTTAAAAGGGTATAAACCCCATGGTTTTCTTGTGGAATGGAAGGTTCTTATTAGTTGACAATAGTAGAGGAAGATGTAATAATAAAAAGAAAAGGAGTGAATGTAAAGTTGTCTTATTTGATGAATGTTAAAATAGATATATTATTGTTTTTAGTAAACCTTAGTGGACGAGCTGATCAGGCGTGAATCCTCAAGGATTTTAAGGATAGTTTATACATAAGAGATGGAATATGGGAGAAAGATTTGTTGTAGTTTAAGTCAGTGGCCCCCAACCTTTTTTGTGCCACGGCCCGGTACCGGCATCACAAAATGATCTGCGGCCCGGTACCGGCATCAGCACGCATGACAAGGCAAGGCGAGCCGAGCGACTGGCCAGCCAGCTGTCCCCCGCTTCTCCCCGCCACTTTCAACTCCTCCTTTGTACCTTTGTCGATGGGCTTCGGGACGGCTTTGGGACGGTCGCTCGGCTTGCCTTGCCTTGGGTGCTGAAAGAATCCTCGCGCCTTAGTTTTGTTCGAAGCCGCCCACCCCCTTCGATGAAACTAAGGCACGAGGATTCCTTCAGGACCCAAACGCCGCTTTCCAACCAGAAAAGCTCACCCGGAAGCAATTTCTCATCGAAACAAGATGGCGGTGCCCAGCAAACCGGCGGCCCAGTAGAAAATGTTCCACGGACCGGTACCGGTCCGAGGCCCGGTGATTGGGGGCCCCTGGTTTAAGTTACTAAAATAAGTTACTAAAATTGTTTATACTTGTTGAAACAAACAGGAAGTTTATTAGATATTTCTTTTCTTTTTCTTTACTATATTCTTTCTTTTCTTCTCTGTTTTGTTTTTGTTTTTCTTCTTCTGCACTTTCTATTTTTTCTTTTTAGTCTGCATTAGTTTTTATCTTTTTAATTATATTTTTAATAAGATTCTTGACTAATCAATCAACCCAGTTTTAATAATGGAGGAATGCTAATTACGTCTTCCATACAGATATGATTAGCAAAGTTCTGATATGCAGGGTTTAAATAATAATTAACATGAAGAGGGGAATCAGGAAGCTACATTTCTCAGTGGAAGAGAATAGAATGGGATTTTATTAATCTTTTCTCCTTGCTGTCAGCCTATTTTTCTATTTTATTTTTTTTAAAAAATCAGCCTTCTAAAACTGGGCTTCTCCATGGGGAAAATACTTCTTGATATTACTATTCTGGATAAATGGCCAGAATGGAAGATATTAAACATCTGCTCTCTCACATCTTATTCTTTACTATTTAAATTTGCAGTTCTTGAGGACACATTTTATTTTGAAAATTATTTGATCTTTATGTACATTTGTGATTAGGTATAAGAATTATGATCGCCCATTTTCTTTTAAACAAACTATTAATGACTTTTCTTTCAATGAGAAATACTTATTAAATTGCCATTGCATTCACAGATGCATGTACTGAAGGCTAGGTTTGCATCATATCAGAAAGCACATTTTGTCATTGTCATGATTAATACCTATGATCATAAATATGT
The DNA here is from genome assembly GCF_049901735.1 of Notechis scutatus. Lineage (NCBI taxonomy): Eukaryota > Metazoa > Chordata > Lepidosauria > Squamata > Elapidae > Notechis > Notechis scutatus. The sequence goes on along the minus strand of NC_142012.1, from coordinate 140,733,954 downwards.
GCCAACAATATTAGCTCAAAATGAAAAGTTGATTTTTTACTTTCAAAAACTTATGACTACCTATATAATTCTTGCAATGATGGAAGAAACATTTTTGCAATGTAGGCTCACTTGGACACTTCTGACTAATCACTTTTTCTCAGCATTTTCTACCTCAAAGTGAGATCCCAAAGGAACCGTCTTGAGATTATGGAGCAATGTAGCAAATCCAATAAATAAAATGGGAGAGGTTCTAGATTGGAGAAGTACTTTTAACTTCTTAGTCCTCTGAATGGTCAGTGGAAAAATATCTTCATTGCAGAAGGAAAATGTCCCACTTTTAAAACAGCTGGGGATAACAAATATGCATCAAATAAGGATGCCATGGTGTCATTTTTTAAAACATCACTTTGAATTATCTATGGAAATTCTCAGTCATCCAGGTCATGGTTATACCAAAGGTATTTTTTAAAAAAAGGCAACTGGACTTTCTTTGTTTTTTCTTGTAGATGTTTTGCTTCTCATCCAAGAAGCTTCTGTCTTCAGGACTGAAAAGGCTTCTGGAATGAGTAGCAAAATGTCTTCAAAAACAAAGAAAGTCCATTTGCCTTTTGAAAAAAGCACCTTTGAGATCACTTTGAACTGATTTAATGGTTCTGAAGATAAAAATGTGTGAAAGCTCTCTTTTCAAATTGATTTGCAAAATCAAATGAACTTGCTTTGATGAATTGATTCAAAATCCACAGTCCAAATTGAATCACTTTCTTGAATTGGATCAGAGCCCACTATGACTACCTCAAGTTGTTATAATAAAAAATGAGCAGAAGAGAAATTCAAAGAAATTATAATTGGTCCTTTGACTATCTTTGCTTTATGTTAGAAATATGCATATTGCAAAACCATTTACATCAGAGAGCCTGTACATAAATGAGAATTTACATAGTTCATATGCATTTATATAGCTTTTCTAAATTGAAGAAATGTCATTATGTTATTTAGTAGGGCTCTGCAGGTTATGGTTGATCTGCCTTGATGAAGTGCATCACCTTGGAGAGATATGTCATTCTGGGGTGATAGAACAAAGTACTTAATGGACACCTCCACAGAGACATGGTCAACCTGTTGTTTGATGTAAAAGGCTTCTGCCTGCCAAATCATGCAGAATATTTGCTAGCTAGATGTTATGTACAAAATGCTAACAAAACATCTTGAAGAGTACTTTATTTGAATTGTCATGAAAGCAAAGACTCTTTGCGGAATCTTTCACATCTGAATGATTCATTAGATTACTTGCTAATCCATTCAAATGATTGTGTCAGTAATGGAGTAAGTTTTTCCTCAGAGTTTATTGATACTGCCTTTTTGTGAGTGGTAGACAGATACATTTTGTAAACAGAACATTTAATGGGCCAGCACATCAACCTATTTGTAGAATTTGATCACTTGCTACCCTCAAATGCAAAAATGCTGCAATTTGCAATTCTGCAAATTTTACCATAAACTGTAGAACCAACAAAATTATTTTTATTAATTTCAGAATTTGATGATAATATCAATTGCATGCAGATAATATCAATTGCATGCATTTTTTTTCTTGATTTGGACCAATTTTAAAACAGCAAAGTCCTTTTCAGACAAATTAAGCCAGTACATAAATTACATGATTTAGCTTTTCCCTCAGTCATGCCATTTGAGTAAGAAATAGTCCTTTTACATACTTTACAGAGGAAGCTTCACCACAAGTCAGAAACATGTGGTACTAAGAATTCAAGTTTGTTTGAAAGCCTTAACAGATATTCTCATCAGCAAAGGCCTTTGCTACAAAGATATTTACTTGATAATAATATACATGACATCAAGCAATGGAAGATACCATCATTTCAGATATTCTTCTAACTAAACTAAACCAGCTAGCGATACCTGAACACACTTGTAAGTGGATCATAAGCTTCCTAACAGACAGGAAGCAGCAGGTAAAGCTAGGCAGAATCACATTGATACCCGTACAATTAGCAGAGCAACCACCCCCCCAAGGCTGTGTGCTCTCTCCACTTCTCTTCTCCCTATACATCAATGACTGCATCTCAAATGATCCATCTATTAAACTTCTGAAGTTTGCAGATGATACAACAGTGATTGGTCTCATTTGAGACAATGATGAATCACATAGATTAGAGGTTGAACAACTAGCCTCATGGTGCGACCGGAACAATCTGGAACTGAACACACTCAAAACCATAGAAATGGTCGTAGACTTTAGGAGAAACCTTCCCATATTACCGCCTCTTACAATACTAGAAAACACAATATCAACAGTAGAGACCTTCAAATTTCTAGGTTCCATCACATTTCAAGACCTAAAACGGACACCTAACATAAAAAACGTCATCAAAAAAGCACAACGAAGAATGTTCTTTCTGCGCCAACTCAGAATGCTCAAACTGCCCCAGAAGCTGCTGATACAGTTCTAACAGAGGAATTATTGAGCCTGTCATCTACACCTCTATAACTGTTTGGTTTGGCTCTGCAACCCAACAACACAGAACATACTTCAGATGATAATTAGGACTGCAGAAAAAATACCAACCTGCCTTCAATCAAGGACCTGTATACTGCATGAGTCAAAAAGAAAGGGCTGTGAAAATATTCACAGACCCCTCACATCCTGGACATAAGCTGTTTCAACTCCTACCCTCAAAAAAACGCTATAGAACACTGCACACCAGAACAACTAGACACAAGGACAGTTTTTCCCTGAACGCCATAACTCTGCTAAACAAATAATTCCCTGCTTGAGCCTTACAATTTATATTGACTGTTTCCTAGTATGATCCGATTGTCTATTTGTACTCTATGACTATATTAAGTGTTGTACCTTATGATTCTTGACGAATGTATCTTTTCTTTTATGTACACTGAGAACATATGCACCAAGACAAATTCCTTGTGTGTTTAATCACACTTGGCCAATAAAGAATTCATTCATTCATTCATTCATTCATTCATTCATTCATTCATTCATTCAGTGCAGCTCTTTCCCTCTCTACATGTTGGCTAACAAAAGGATAAAATACCTTAAATATGATATATTTTTTAAAATGAAATGTTTAAATGTAATAAAATCTTTAAATTCAATCAATTAACACTTCAGCAATTATGTACACTGCTCAGAAGCACATTCAAGTGAGTGGTCATTCATATTCAATAAATAAATAAATAAATAAATAAATAAATAAATAAGTCAAATGCAATTTTTCCATATACATGGAACTATGTACAATGTAGAATAATTATTTGAAGATTGACTTCTTTATGAGTTTTAACCATGTATATATATTGCGTATCTTGGTCTTCTCTTGCAGCTTTTCTCTTTTATTTATTTCTCTTTTTTTTTAGCTGCTCAAATCAATTTAATATTATCAATCTGAATCAATCCATTCTAGGACAAAGATTCTTCGCTTACCAAACTGATTTACTGCAGCTTGCTAAAGATATTATTTTCCAGTCAAGGGCCTAGGAGTAAATAACTGACTCGGGGCCAGCCAGTTTTTGTACTTACTGTAAATTTTGGCCAGTACTTATATCCAGGATCCCAATACAGTACCTTAACTGCCACAGTGTACTGTTTCTTTACATGTTTTCATGTGTGAGTGTTTATTATACAGTAATACACTAGAAAGAATAAAAACATTTTTATCACTATTTTCCAAAATTGTAACTAATAGAATTCTCTGTCAGGGAGTGGATCCCAGAGTAACAAAGAAAGAAAACCCTTCTCTAACAAAAGAATATTTGAAAGAGCCTTTTTAAAAGTATAGTTTTTCACCCAACTTTTCCTGTGACTTTTAACTCCAAGTAATTGTTAATAATGTAGCATAAAAACTCCCCCTAAACAACAAAAGTGTTTTATCTGATTTGTCTTCTTGCCAAAGTAGATCAACTCAGAACACATCCAAATGTCAAATTATAAGAAAATTTGACCAAGACCTGCCACCTAATAGTTTCTCTCCTACATTTCAAAGTCTTGATTTTAAAATTTCAAATTATACTGAACTGATCTGTTCATCTCAAAGGCTGTCTGACAGTAACCTTTTTTAAAATTGATAGGACTAACATTGCATTGAACTACTTCCTGGGGTGCTGGAATATATTTTTGAAATCTAATCATATTGAGTTCTTCAAGACAAACAACATGTATCTCTTCTTGACTGATTGCAAAATAGTGATGAAGAATGAATCAAAAGATACCAAAAACTATTAGATAAAACTAGGCAAGGGTGAACTTAACTTCCATTACATATGTTGTTTCTTTTAGAAGTCTATTATATCTTGAATTATAAGCACATCCCTCCCTTTGCCCCTTTTTTTGAAATAGAGGTAGGCAGGAAGTTGACACAAATGGAAGGTAATAACTAACAGTCAGTAATGGATTTGGTTTAAGTGTTAGGAAGGAGAGGTAACATAATAATAAATTGCAACATAATTTATGATCTATAACATTAAAACCCTCAAATTATTGTTGATATATTTATGTTCTACGTCTGTCTTCAGAAATATTGTTGGCATGCTTACATTCTGAAATCTTCACCCCATGCATTTTAATTATTTTTAAGTAGACTAAATGTTTACTTCTAGTCTGAATGATAGCCAATCTTGTTTTAATTAAATATACCTACCCACGTTGTTTTTAACATATCAATGAATTCAAATCAGTTAACAAAATGCTAAGCAAATCAAATTTTCAGTCTTCCTACTTTGAATATCCACTTGTCTAGGTTCGTCCCACCTGCTGTCATGTGCTAATTTTTTTAAAGCTCCATCTATCTACTGTCCTCCCCCCCAAAAAACAAAAAAGCCAGAAAGAAATTGGTATTGTCCTGTGTTGTTTCATCCTTAAAGTGAAACCATTTACAAGAAAATTATAGGCCCCTAGTGTTGAAATTCTTTGCATATTAATTTTGTTAGCCTTACCTCCTGTGGTCTTTCATTCTGGAAGGCCTATTAGATAATATACAAGATAAATTTCTTTATCTTCAGCTGATGGGTGGTGGTGGGGGGACATTTTCCCTCATGAATGTGAAATATGCCATAATTGTAACAAGTATTTCCTATTTACTCATAAAGATTCAGGCTTTTGTCCTAATATCCACTGACCCAAGGCTATTGCTTATCAAAACCATACTTGTATTGTCAATCTTTTTCAGATGTTCTATACTTTATACCATGTATGATCTGTATATAGATCCAGGTCTTAAGAAGGGACAATTTATATTTAGCAAATGCCTAGAAAAATGGCATATATGGCAAAAATGGCAAATACCTTATAATTTTTAAAATGCATGACAATTTTGTGAGTTGAAAGGAAAATGATTATGTCTTGAATCATAAATTTGAGGAAGAAATGCCACAATAGAACATAACCAAATTATTTTTGTGTGGCAAAAATAATTCTATTGAGTGTTCAGACCTGGTATAGAACCAAGATTGTCTTGATTGCTCTTGTAGGTGATTAGATTGGCAAAGAACTCTAAAAATTAATTTAAAAATCAAGAATTTTTTTTGCAGAAATTCAGTTTGTTCAAAATGCAGCAAGTCATCATCTTGAAAAGGTGAATTGCTTTAACAAAAAAGAACAAATATTTCAACTGCTGCACTGATTATTCAAATAGGTTTCTGGATCCCATTCTAATTGCTTATTTTAACCTGTACAGCCTAATTACGTAGATTTTACACACTATTAGGATTGTCTTTGCTGACTAGAAACTAATCATTCCTGGTGCATTTGTCATGAATGAGATAATTCTGCATTCCAACTGAAGGTTAGGGGGCAACTTCACTGAAGATAGTTCCTCTTAGTGGTGATTTCAACATTACGGAATAGCTTATCTTCTGGTGTTTGTTTGTTCAGCAAGCTAATGACTTTTTGTAAAGGCATTAAAAGCATTTTGGTACTAATGGTTATAATGGGCTACCTTTTATTTTAGTTTTTAAGTTACTTAGATTTTTAAATTTATTTAATTTATTTGATATATATTCCAGAAGAATAAAGAATAGTGTATATAACACTCCAACCTTTCACATATATATGGAATAGAGAAAATTTAAAAACCTGTTGGTTTTCTTTGGTGAACCATCAGGTTTGTTCAATTTTCCCTACTCCATATATAGAGAATAACGTTTGTGAATTCCAATTCAGAGAAATCCCAATATCAAAACTTGTTTTGATATTCAGTTGAAAAGACAAGACTTCATTTTATTGTGTAGCTTCAATCAAGTCAGGCAGGAGATGCTACTGGAGAAACTGGAATACCCTTCTGAGACCACTGCCTAAACTGAAGAGACATTTTACACCAAAATTCTCACTATAGCAATTAGTCAAAATTGCACAAGCTACTCTTATGAATTTATTATAATACTCTTATGCTTTTTATATATCAGCATAAAAACATCAATTGATGGGGTGCTGAAGAAACAATTACCTGACTATAATAATTATAATTAATGGTTAATGACTATTAACCAACTTATATGTTTGTACATGGTTATTCAGTCTGTCTCTCAATTTAGAGATTATTCAGCACATGCGAATAAATTATATATAGTAATAATGAAGATATGTGGATTATGTGATACTATATTGTATCATATTTTAACAGATCTATATGGGTGGAGGAATGGGTGAGTCATTTCATTTACAAGTGTTTCACTAATGAGTCTCATGGGAGATGAACACGGTATTCACTGGCTTACTGGAGGGAGAGTCTACAAAAATTCTGTGGTGATAACAAACGATATTCCTTATTTTAATTGTGCATTGTTAGCCTTTATGTAAAACATTCAACATTTGCTTCACTTTGGTTTTCCACTTCTTTTTCTTCTTTTCCAGGAAATGCTAATATTTCTGATTCTAAGAAGTGCTGAGTACCCACAAATACTCGTTATTCAGTGGGAGTTGCGGGTGCCCAGCTCGTCTGAGGATTAGGCCAGTCCACTGTTGATTCCTTATTTTCCTTCTATTGTTCTCTGTTGCAAATAATTAAAATTTGATTAATCTATATGCCATTAAAAAGTGGGGAAGAAAAACATGGCATCAAAATGGGAACACCTGATTTAGAAAATTTAAATAACGATTCAAAACACGTTTTGGAAAGGACTCAAGATCAAGTTTAGTCATTTGTTTATTACTATTTTTCTGCAGTAGTAGCTATTGTTTGTTGTTATTTTAAATATGACCAGTAGTCATGACTTTTCAGCAGCAGGAAATAAATTTATTTGGGGCATGCACAGAATAATTTACTCAATATGTTCATTGCATCTACTTTGCACTACTTTGACAGTACAAATTATAAAAGCTATTATCTTGCCAGTGCAGTATTTTATTTAATTATTTGTACAATTTTTTAACTTCTATCCTTCATCACGGAATGATCCCACTGTGATCAGCAGCATACAGCAATCTCCATCGTTATAAAATGCAGTTAAATTTGACTGTCAATGTCAAATCATTATACACCACCTTTCAGCCATCCCAACTGGATATATAGCCTTAAACCTGGCTTTAAAAACCTGATTTAAAAAAGTTTCATTCTTTGGATAAATACATTATGCTGATGCCAAACTAATTGGGAAGGGAAAAAATTTATTGGTGTAATCTAAACACTTAGAACATATGTTGACAAACTATGGAAGCCTGTTTCTTATGATTCTATAATTTTCTCCAGCGGAAAGAACAATACAGAGCAAAGAAATCCTCTTTTGGTTAGTTATTTGTATATCCCTTTTAATTATTAAGACATCATCTCGTTTGTTTTGTATTTCCAGGGAAGCATTTTTTCCATATCATTCTTATAGTCTATTATTTTAAATCTACTTCAAATCAGTCTTAAGTTTTGTTCATTAAAACATGTTCTTATTTCATAATATCTTTTAAAGACAGTCCATCTATAAGGGCAGACATTTTAAAAATTAACTCCTGTGAACTTTATTCAAAAATATCCTTCAATACATCCAATATCAAAGTGTTTGCTCCATTATGTATTAGTAAGTCAAATTTAAGTGTACTGTTTTAATTGTAATCTTAAGTTCTTCCTGATTTTCACTAGTATTCAATCTTCAAAGTCCTATTGCATCATATATATTTTTTTTGCTACAAATTTAAATCAACAGCATTTTATCACAGGAAGAATTCTTATAATTTCAGAATTTTATTTCAGATCCATCTGGTTCTTGAGTCCATTTGTAAGTTTCCAAAATCAAAGTTCTAATTACCCTTTTGTTTTTTATTTTTTAAAAATTAAGTCTGTAAACTTGTATCTAAAATTTCTTTTGCTAAGGATTGAAGGAAGGAAATTCACCAGGTGCTATAAAAATGAGATGGTCCAAACGTTCTTAATATTTGAAAAGCAGGTAAGAAAAAATTGCTTAAAAATTAGGATCAGCGAACCTTATGCTCATATAGGCTACATTATATCCTTAAGTTTGGTTGAAATCTCTGAACTTCCAGCTGTTTGACAGTTCCTGCACTCTGCCCGTGAGTAGCTTTTGATGAGGATTTGTGGCAAATAGACATTCATTAAAGAAGAAGAACATTACAAAAGAAATTGATGGCCAGACAGAAACTGACCAACAAAGTTTCTCCAGAATTAGCAGAGATTGTGAGATAACCCAATTTATTCTTTTTTAAACTGCTATTTTAAAATTCTGTTTAAGTGTAAAACGTCTATCTTTGGATGGAAGAAATGAGAAGAATAGACAATTTAATATATTCAGCAATATAATTCCATAACTATTCTAATACAGGTGCCAATCTCTTAATGCTCTTGAGATCTGGATACTTCCATATGTTATCAAGACAGAAATCTTGATGCAGAATTTTAGTTCAAAATCTAAAACTAAAGGAATTGTTTAGGTAGCTTTATTGGTGATATCAGTTGACTGAAACAATTTTATGTGGTGTCACATATTGTACTAAATTGTAACTGAGTTAGTTACTTACTACTTGATGCTCCTACTACTGTCATTACATTATTTGATGATAGAAACGATTTCTTTTTGTGTAAGCGTAAATAAAATTTTGTGACAATATAGGTGAAGGTTTATATATGACATCAAGTCTTTCTATTTCAGACTTTTAAATTGTAGATAAAAAACTTTGGGTTATTTATGTAAAATGTAGAAGATACCCTCCTCTGAAGCTTATTACTTTGACATCCCAAATCAACACGTTTATGAATTCATAGTTTTATTTATACCCTTTATAAGTTAAATAAAACAATGCTGAATTTGTTACCTATCATAATTGTGTACAGTTAGTTCTTTTTGGAGCAACCATGTCAGAATTGACCAGTTTACGCTAACAACTTTCTTTTAAAAAATGTATATATATTTAAAATAGCTTCTTTTGTCATCCTGTTTTTTTTAAATCAACAGTGTAAATATATTTGCAGGCAATGATCAAGTAGGATGTTAAAACTTGGTTAGCATGCAAGCATAATGGACTCTTCAATTGGTAGTTTTATTCTGATTTACTACTTGCGAATTTCTCACCTGCTAAGATCTTAGGTACCATATCCCTCAATTATACAGGAACCTTCTTCAATTAGATGTCTTTTAAAGAGAAAGAAGTTATATCCTCAAATGAATGCAGAGGGGGCAGGCAGAGGATGCTAAAATAAAAGGTTTCTTGTTAAGGACTCAGACATTACTTCTGGAGTGATCTAAATTGGTGTAGGCAGGCACTGAGAGATTTTTTTAAAAAGGGCACATGATTAGGAAGTTTTTAAAATCTATTTTATCATGACTGACAGCTGCTTCTCATACTCAGTTAATTTAACATAAGTAGAAAGGTTATGTCTATCTACCTAGAACAAACAATTGTAATGCAGATCCTTTTTTTCAGTTTAAGTCCTAACTAGGATAGGTGTTTCAATCTCAACTCCTGGAGCATCTGAGTCAATAATGACTGTGCATTCCATGCACAAGGGAACTATACATCTGGGAAAGCTTCAGGTCATACAAATTGCAGTAATGATGCACATAGGACCAACTGGATTGTAATACATGAATTTGCTTGCACTTCAATATCTTCGAATTTAGCATGTGTATTTGCAGCAACAGAAATTACACATGGGGAAGATTCAATTTAGGTGGTTGGGACTTTCCTTGTCTGTGATTCATTGCTGTGATAGATGGAGTTGCATTCTACAGCAGAGTAGATTTAATCTGAAGATCTTACAATTATCCAAGATTCATTAGTTTAATGTAACATGCTGATAAAATTAGCATACAAAGTGGGTATTCAGAAAGTGGAGAAACCAATTAACTCATGAGAAATTGGAGAAAGTTGCATTGTGATTCTGATTCAATGAGGACTGTTTTTCTGCAGCAGTGGAAAAACATGCATTGCAAAATAGTCCTGTAGCCTGATACAGACTTCTTAAGGATTCAGTTCTGTAGTAAACTTCAAGTGAAGCAATCAACTGGATTTTCTTTGTGAGCTTAAACAGTTTCTGTCCAAGAAAAGTTTCTGTCCAAGAAAAGTCATTTAGACTATGTTTATTGAATTGAATTGAATTGAATACTTTATTTGTCTAAGTGTGATTAGACACACAAGGAATTTGCCTCCAGTATAGAAGCACTCAGTATACATTACCACTCCTATACTATGATTAATTATGTAAATAATAATTTAATTTAATTTATTAATAAAATATAAAATAATTTCATTTAATGCTGTGTACTTCTTTAAATTCAAGGCAAAAGTTGCATTGGATCACTTATGAGCACAATCATAACTCTCTGAAACAGTCTCCTGGTATTATGCGGCAGCTACAGGCTATGGCTTGGAGAAAAAGATGAAAACAAAGTGACATTCTCAGAATGCAACTCCACCCCTTTTATACATATGAGTGATATTGTGACACATGCACAAAAGGGACAGAGCTTTCATCACTACAGCATTTGTGATTCTTTCAAACACCTCTGGAAGCAACTGTGTTCAAAAGTTTTAGACAAAAGATATATGGTTGTATCCTCATGTATTCTAAGGCATTAAAAAAAAAAAAACAAATCAGAATGTAATTCTTCACTTATCTATAAAAAACAGTCCCAAAGGTGCTTTTTCAAGAGGCAATTGGATTTGCTGGTTTCTCTTTGAAGACATTTTGCTTCTCATCCAAGAAGCTTCTTCAGCTCTGAAGAAGCTTCTTGGATGAGAAGCGAACTATCTTTAAAAGAAAAACCCAGAAAGTCCAGTTGCCTCTTGAAAAAGAACCTTTGGGACAACCATGACCTGGATAACTAAGAATCTCTATAGACTCTAAAGGACAGGTTTCCTTGTCCACTTGTGCCAGATTCTAGGGCCATGATGGCAAACCTATGGCACACGTGCCAGAGGTGGCATGCAGGGCCCTTTCTGTGGGCACACGAGCCATTGGCCCAGCTCAGCTCTCCCATGCATGCATGTACGCCTCCTGCCAGCCAGCTGGTTTTTGGGTCTCTGTTGTGCATGTGGGGGGAGGGTGCAAATAGCAAGGGGCATATGTGTGGTAGGCACGGGGGCAGGTCGCATTCATGGGAAATGCATGCACATGCATGGAGGTGGGTGCATGTGTGAGGAATGTGCACACATTGCACTTTGGGGGTTTACACATGCTTTGGGCACCCAATGCTGAAAAGATTAGCCATCACTATACTACGGGATGGTGCTCATCTCTTGTCATGCCCTTGTTGGAGTCTGATTCTGAGGGGGAGATTGAGCAGCTGACAGGGAATAGAAGTGTGGATCTGGTGATTGATGAAGAAATGGGGGAAGGACACAGTCTGGCTGGGCATTCAGAGGAAGACCCAGGGCCATCCCCTCTTAATCCTAGGGCATGCAGGGAGGAACGGAGAAGGGAGCAATGTGGCTTATGGGATAGGATCCCCTGATCCCCTTCATGGGCTGCAGCTGGGAAGACTGTTTAAAAGGGCAAACTGTGCATGGCAAAGTTGCTGGAAGCAAAGTGTGCATTATCTTTGTCAAGGCATCTGGATTTTGGGGTTCTCTCAACTGTGGGTGCTGCGTTATCTTTTGGAAGTCTGCACTTTATCATCCTGGCCTGTTGTGTTAATTACTTCAGTGTGGTTTGTGTTGGCTTTTTTTATTTCTACTTATCTTTACTTTGAGTTTGGACTGCATTTCTTCCCTTCGTAGACTGCTTTTTGGAAGAATTTGAATCTCCAGCCAAGAATAACTGGACATTGGGGGCCAAGTTGGAGGCATTAAAGGGAATTTATCTACTTTAGTTACTTTGTTATTTTTGTGCCATGCCCTGGGTCGTCATATTTCCGTTTATTAGTCAAGGAAGCCAGCATTGTCCAAATACATTTCCATGGTCTTGTGGTGAGCATGACTATATGCTGAGGTGCACAGAATGCTGTTACTTTCCCACCAAAGTTGTATCTATTTATCTACTTGCGTTGGCATGAGTTCAAACTGCTAGGTGGGCAATAGCTGGGGCAGGTAATGGTAGTTCACCCTGTCATGCAGCACTCAGGTCTCAAACTCAGGTTGTGAGCTTTCCAAGGATGCCTTGTTCTGAGGATTCCAGTTTTGGAAATAGCTCCTTTAGATATGTAGGAACTGCTATATTTATTGATGTTTGGTGCACAGTTAGTATTTGTTTATACTTGTATTTATGAATATTTAGTGTATTACATTACGAACCTTCAGTCTGTTGCTAGTGGTTTGTTTTTATTGATAACTGTTCATGGCAATGATTTTGAATATATTATTATTACTTACTTTAATACCGTTGTTACCTTGTTTAAAATATTTCTGAAGGATAAAATAGAAATAAAATTTCATAAATACATCTGCAAATACTTCTGATTAAATAATGCAGTGCAGGTCTATCAAAAATGTAGACTACTGAAAACTATTTGACATTTTACATCATGGCTTGCACCAGTTACACAATTTTTAGCTATTTTTGTTCTTTTCAAAATTCTTAAGGTTAAGTTTGAGGCAGCTTTTCCTTCTGGCTGCACCTTGTGTTTGCACTGTAGCATTTTTAATTAGTTTTGAAGTGCACACTGTTTGTGTAATGCCTGTAGCAATTCTCTAGTTGTGTCTCCTCAATCCATCCCAATGGGCCTGACGATTGCTCTATCATTATAGTAAACATCAGGGGTGCAGAGGTGGTATTCAACAGGTTCTGACCAATTCTGGAGAACCGGTAGTGGAAATTTTGAGTAGTTTGGAAAACCGGCAAATACCACCTCTGACTGGAGATTTTACAGTATCCTTCCCCTGCCACACTCACCAAACCATGCCCACAGAACTGGTAGTAAAAAAATTTGAATCCCACCACTGGTTCAAAGTGTTGTATCTAGATATTGAATATCACTGTTGGATACTGTTTAAGGATTGAGTATACCAAAGTAAAGAAGCTAATAAAAGATAAGTTTGAAAGCTTAATAGCATTAACACTGAATGCAGATTAATCACATTTTTTTTTTAAAAAAAGACATTTGGTAGAGGACATTGTTTATCTAATGCACCATATAGAATATTGCATACATAATTTATTTGTATAAATATATTTTCATTTATACCTTACCTTTTCCCTATGGAACTTACATGTGTGGATGAAGTAGAGAGCTAATCCAATGGGGAAAAATATAGGGAGCAGGATAGTATCCATGGAAAAAAGACAAATGGAGGATGTGAGAATCAGAGACTGAGACTATTCCGGATTATTTCATAATAAGTAAGCAATCCAAATATTTTGAATTTGTTTAAAATTCTGGCTGGACATAGTATTTAAAATCTGCAAATAATAACAAACCTAAAGTCTAAAATATCACAAGAAGTAAGAAATAGGATCATGTAGGATATCTCCAACATACCAGAAGCAGGAAGGCAGGTTTAGTAATATCCTGAATGAGACTTCTTGAACAGATTTTTAAAAATATGATCTACTTTTGATACTGGCAATATGGAATACTGCCCAACCAATGCATTATGCTAGAAATTTTTAAAAACCCACTAAGAATAAAACATGAATGTGTGAATGAACGAAGTAGAAGCGAATACTAAGATAATCATTTTTTAAAATTGCTAACCTAGGGTGGTTTAAACATTGTCTTTAAGTGCTTAGTTTGATATTAGCTTACCGTCTTACATTAGTCCAGCCACTATTTGTAAACCTTGATTTGCTTGACTTGTTTAATAAATCCTTGCTAAATCAAATCCAATGTTTGAGTTTATTCAATGTGGCTAGGACAACTTGCAAGTTTTGATTATATTTATGCACTTTTCAGTGACTCACATGCAAATTATGTAAGTAATAGTTACAATGAGCGCAACATAATTTTAATATATTGTGCTTCATGGATCTAACTACATGATAGTGCAGTGCTTAGATTTCCCTTACTGTCTGGAAGGCCCAAGAATGGCAATCCTAGATAACTGTTAGAAGACAAAATATTTTTCTAAGTATGTTGACTTTCCCTTACGAGGCCAGTTAGTTATATAAATGTTTAAAATTAACCACAGGCTCTTTCCAATATAGACTAAATAATCTTAAATGTATGAGAAAATAGTAATGTATTAAAAAAAATGCTCTGTTAAAATCACATTATGAATAAATCTGTACTATGGACACTTTGCTTAGGTTTTTGGAGCACTGATATTTCCCCATTATTCAACCAATTCCAAATTACATGTATTTTTACACACAATGTCAAATCAGGAATTTGCTAAGATGCTTCTGGCACATTTTAATGGCTGAAATTAGCACCTTGCTAAATAACACTGGGAATTGGTTTGACTTCGTGCTACTTGAAAATACAATGTCTGATCAATGCAGACCAACTAATTGGTCTGAAGTGGCTAAATGCCGCCACTGAGGAAAGCCAGAAGGAATGGATTTTGGTGGATAGCTGAATGAAAATGACAATTTGCTGCAAAGAAAAGGCAAATGCTAGGTTTGAAATAATTAGGAAGAGAAGTGAAAATAAAATTGCCAAGACAATAATGCTCTTAGATAAATCCACGGCAGAAACACTAGAGGCTATTCTGATTGGCACACCGCAAAAAAAGAATATTGTAGAATTTGTGACAAAAGCAACTCCCCCATGAAGGGAACTATTGTCTTTTTGTCTGTGTCTGTGACCTTCCAAATGAACCAAAATGTTGGCCTGATTCAAGAGTGTAGTAACGTTTTATGAGAAATAACTTTAATGCAATTATTATTTTGTTATGCATCAGGCTAAAAAGAGCTGTGGCTATATAACTTAATATAAGTAAAATGTATTTATTTTACATTTGCCATGAAATTTTGTTGTTTTGCCTTTTTTGTTCTTATGAATCTAGACCCAATGCTGAGTTGCATAAATTCTATAAATACATTTCAACATGTTAAATAGATGGAGATAGTATTACTATAATGTATGTGCTGTTTTCTTTTAATCTCTAAATTTGTATTTCACATGGCTTCTTCATCTGCTTGTTTTCTTTTAAATGATATAGCTATTATGCAGCATACCTTCCTAACAATAAAATCCTTTCAGGCTCATAGAGGAAGTAAGACGCTCCAGGGTGCATTGCTATTGTAAAATAACTGTATTTCTTTGGTACTAACAAAGTCACCCTTGAACTTTGGCCTCCTGCCTCACTACTTACCTTCAGCCATGAGGTCATTTCACAGCAGCCACCTGCCCTGTAATATTTCTTACACAACATATCAATTGCCCTGTAAAGCAAAAGTATACATTTAAGAGCCTAGTTGTCATATTGTTCCCATATGTGAGTTCCTTACTATGCGAAATTCAGTTGTCACTGCTGGGAAGAGGATACCCTTCCCATTTAACCTTTTAGTCAAGTCCTGTGAAGTTCTTTCTGATGTGCAAAACCTGGCTTAGATCAATGCAACTAATGCATAGAGTTCCGTTTGGCAAAGCCCACCCTGAAGGATACAGCTTCCATGAGTCCAAGAGTCATCTTCGTTTCAAGTCATATTTTTAAACAATTAAATTATTAAGGCATTGGATAGTCTTTCTGTTTTTCTTTAAAACTCCACAGAATATTCCACAATAGAAAGATACATAATATTCTGATATATAAAGTATAATGCAACAATGTCAGGATTTTAAATCCTTCATTATCCTTCAAGAAAACAAAAGCTGGTCATTAGCTATTATCACAAGGCTTGCTAATGTTATTAGTAAACTTTGTTTCATACCATTACAGTGGATTGTGTTCAGGAGCTACCACTAGTCCTACTATCACTCTTAATATCTCTGTTACTCCTGATTTTATTTAGTAATAGTAACCTGTTTATAATGATCACATGGAACTAATGGAATTCACATTGACATAATGTTAAACTATGAATCTTCAGAATCTTCCGATTGATGAACCTGATATGCTTTCTGTATCACAGATCTGCTTCTTTTTTCTGCTTTGAGTTGTTTCCTAGCTTGCAAGAAGCCTTTATTTGCAGCTATTATCTGCCTTAAAGTTTGGTATGTAATCTTAGTTTGCAGACAACTAAAACTCATTGTCTCTGCTGGTTCAAAAGTTATGCTGTTATTTTCTGCAATAAGCCACAAAGGAAGTATATGTGTCTGGGTTGTATAAGGAGAGTGAATGTGAGGACAGAAATTACTTTTGAGTTGATTAAGATCCCTCAGTATCATAGTCTGAGAATTAAAAAAGGCAATTCTTTCAGTCTTCTGCTTCACTGTGACTTTATCCTTCATTTCTATATGTGGTATTCAGTCATGTCCTTGCAAACCCTTCATCACTATTATTTTTATTTTACAGTTCTCTAGTGACTTTAATGAATGTTTTGATCTAATTGGTAACGGCAAGTTGAATTTATAAGGTAATGTGGATGACATCTTGTGTTAGCATTAGGGAGCCACTTTGTTCCAGTGGTTAAGGCACCAGGCTAGAAAACCGGAGACCAAAAGTTCTACTGTCCCCACTAGCCATGAAAGCCAACTGGAAGACATTGGGCCAGTCACTTTCCCTCAGTCCAACTCATTTCACAGGGTTATTTTTGTGGGCAAAATGTGAAGAAAGATTGGTCAGTTATGTTTGCCACTTGAGTTATTTTTAAAAATAATAAAGGTGGGATACAAACAAACAAATAATGGATGGCATTTTGGGTTAAAAAGGAGCTATAGCAGAAATTCCTCTTTCAACAACTTCCAATGAACATAAGTTTAGCGCAATTCACTGGTTTGAGTCCAACTGTAGGCTTCAGCAGTTTCCACATTTTTCCAGTCAGCACTGCACTGATGAATTTCAGAAGTTTAAATCCATATATCTCGTATGAAGAACAGTTGAGGAAGACTTTCTTATTGGAATGCACTGGAAACATTTTTTAAAAAAGCAAGATTGGTCATGAAAGTTTTATATATATATTCAGCCAGATTTAAAGACAGCTTTTGAATAAAAAAGAAACTTGAATTTTTTTAAAGCATTCCCCTAGTTCATGGCTTTTTTTTTTTTTGATGGAGTTAATGTTAATCTAATGCTTTTAAACATATATTTTTCTTTTCTATTGTACATTAGTAATATATGAGAACAAATAAGAGTAAATTTGTTGATATATATATTTTAGTTTAGTCGCACTGTCTATTTAATAATGTATGGAATATGGACCAAACTGGTTAAAAATACATTTCAAAGCATCCACTGCAATGAATGTAATAGTTAAGTAATTCCATTTTAGCAAATACTTATCAGCAGCCTTTGAAATGCAGTAAAGACAACAACAATAACAACAACAACAACAACAACAACGTGTAAAGGGTAAAAGCCTTCTGGATTGCACTCCATTTCATTAGATGGATGAAATGTTATCCTGATAAAAGCGTGTGTTTTTATGTGTATTTGTGTATTCATATGTGACCATAGATATTCACAGCCACATGTAGTTTATCAACAGAGAAACAGAACAGTGATATTTTAATGTATGGTGATTATTCAGAGATTTCACTACATTTCTGATATATAGGCATAAACAATTAAGCGGGGGGAGGAAATCCACTACATCTTACAAGGACATTTTCTTGGTGAAACAGATCTTTAATATGTGCTTTGTTTCTTCTGTATTCTTTTCTGTCATACCATAGTAGATTATAATCCATTTATTTTGAAATGGAGGGTCATTGAATTCAATCCTTTCCCTTTTTATTTGTGTTAAACAGCCATTGGTAGGACTTTATAACCTTTCTGAAATAACTCCTGTGTGCTAGTCAGTTTTTGTGCTTTTGCTTGTGTGTGTGTGTGTGTGTGCGTGCGTGCGTGCGTGCGTGCGTGCATGGCTATCAAAATTCCAAAAACAGGTCAAGTAGCTCTGGGGAGGTAAGTCATAAATTAGAACACTTTCTAAGCAACCGGCCATTAAGCGAGGACCACTTGTATTTGGTTTATCAGTCACATGGCCACCAAGCCACAAATTAGGCCATACCCACAGAACCCAATTTTAAAATTGGATTTTCAAAGATTTTTAAATTCGATTTTGAATAAATGTGCAATTAATTGTTACAGTTTTGAATTTTACTGTTACTATCTTCCTTAGTGGTCGTACAAACAGCTATTCTGAATAATACTATTTATCGGAGGTGGTGTGGGGGGCACTGAGGATGAGTTTGTAGCACCAAGGGAACGGTGGACTGAAAAAGTTTGGGAACCACTGGTTTAGTTTATTAGCATACCAAACAAGATTTGTAAGTGAAAAATTCTGTTTCTTTGTAAATGTATCTTGAACTGGTCACCAAAGATACCCATCCCTTCTCAATAATTCAGCAGGGAAAAATATTCCAATCTGGCAGAGAATAAGAGATCTTTGTCCTTTTATCTTCACTAGACAAAGGAAAAGGCAACTCAGGGTTTGTTTTTGTTGTTGTCCTAGGCAAAAAAATATTTCCCCCTTTCTAAAGCTGGGAAGAAAGTATTTCCAAAAAGTTGCACTAACTAGTCCCTCCTTTTCTCTGTTTGGTAAATATTAATAATAATATTAATAAAAAAAGGAAATTATTTTTGCCCCATTCACGTTTGTTTTTATGTGGGACCACAGAGTCAAAGGATTGGAGAAGCTAACAGAAATTTGGCTCTTGTTTCTCACACCTAGAAGGAAAGAGTTGTATTCTGTTATATTGCTATACATTAGACCAGAGGTGGACTGCACTTTCATTGACAAGGAGTTCGCTGGTCATGAGCATGTGCTTTGGGGCTGAAACTCAGCTTCAAACAGGCAGCTAATTGACTCAGGCAGCTCTGGTAAGTATAGTAGGGCGGCGCGGAACTCACCTGGGCAGCCTGGGCAGGGGAAAAGTTAGTTACTTAGGGAAAGCATGCACAAGGGCAGGTCAGCAAGCCTAGCCAGAAATCACAGCTAGGGATTCGCCCAAACCTCGATGACCATCCAGCAGCCCACCACTGCATTAGACCAGAGGTGTCAAACTCAAGGCCCAGGGCTGGATCCAGCTGCGGGGTGTTTAGATCTGGCCCACGGAGCTGCTCTGGAAACAGTGAAGGACCAGTACCTCTGCCAGTGAAAACAGAGCTGTGTGCAGCTCTTCCGAACTCTGTTTTCACTGGCAGAGGGTTGAAGGAGGCCGTTGCAGCCAAAAACGGAGCTCAGGAGCTGGTTTTCAGTGGCAGGGCACTTGGGCCTCCATGGGCTCCCCCAACACAAGTGATGGCAAGCTGGGGCTTCCAGTTTGTCGGCTCGCGGCGGCAGGGATTTGCGGCTGCGCGATCCCTGCCGCGCTAGCTGCTTTTTGGGGCTCCGACCCACACGGGTAGCTGAGCTGCCCCTGCAGGGGCAGCTGAAGGTAGGGGATCCGGAGAAGGGACTGGGGGTGTTGCAGACCCCTCCCTGGCCGGCAGAACCCCCTTTTCCCAGGACGGTGCAGCGGCGAACCGTAATGGCCGCCACAAAAGAAGCTGGCAGCCGGGTAAGAATGCGCAGGAGGAAGTGGAGAAAGTGATTGAGAGGAGAAAGTTTTTCTTGGCTCCTAGGACTCTAAGACATATTTAATAAAATTCCTGAAAAGTATGATTTTCTGAATAATACCTGCCAGAAGAGGAAAAAGCGGCTGCTTGAAGGTGCTGAAAGGATAGCTTTCCCTCTTTTCCTACGGAATAAATAATTGGATATTAAGAAACCTATTTTTTTAGGTGGAAATTGGTTTTAAGCGATGAGTGGGAAGAGAGAGGATTAAAAAGAAAATATTTGTATGCTAAGATTTGTTGGAGCAGATGCCTTAAGGATTTGAAGACTAGAATATATTGTAATAAGATTTTAAACAGATTTGGACTTTCTTTCTCTTTGATTGATATTACCCCAGAAGGAGAAAGTGAGAACTCTGCCTTGGTTTGGACTGATTGATAACTTTGGGACTGTTTTATCTTTTTTATTTTCTTTTGAATATTCTGGTTGTTGTAAGAAGAAAGAAGGAGAAAAGAAAAGAAAAGATTTATAATGGCTCTTTCTGTTGAGGAACTAAGAAAAGAATATGAACAAGCAAAAAAAAAAATGGTAAAGATGGTGTGGAAGAAGCTTTCCTTTTCTTAGAAATGGCGCTTACTAATTATCAACAAAAATTACAACAGATGAAGACAGCAGAGGAACAAGAAAGAAAGGAAGGAGCCATCTTTAATGAATCTCAGAATTTGATCCAGAAAAAAGGAAGAGAGAAAGAAAAGAAAAGAAGAGAAAAGAAGAAAACTAAAGGATTTAAGGACTTAAGATCCAAAAACATTTAAGAAAGGGAAAAATAAAGTGCAAAACCAATATGATGATTGTAAACAAAGGGGAAAAGAAATACGACAGAGAAGGGAAGCCGGTAAGGCAGAGGCTAGAAGAAGGGGGGTAGAAAGGTTTGTTGGGAAAAGAAAGAAAGGGAAAAGGTGGAGAAAAGCTACAATGTTTTGAAATTAAATGGGAAAAAGGAATTTTTATGGATAATGGATAAAGTATAATTTTTTTTAAAAAAAAGATTTTGCAAGGTACATAAGATGAGATGGTAGTATTGCAATGGTTTAAGAGTTGATAAGAGATTAAAATGTTAAAATGTTTAAAAATGATTGGCTTTAAAACTTAATAATAGGAGAGGTTTATAATATTGTTTTAATTAAAGAGTTTAATAAAATTATGGTATTGATGTTATTATAAAATTTTTATTATAGTATTTCTTTTTAATATTTGGATTTATTGTCTAATTATGCACTTAATTGTGTTGGATGTATTAGTTAGATAGAATGTACCAAGCAAAATCTGATTGGGTATTAGATATTATTTTAAAGATTAATTTGATTAACTTAGGGGAGATAGAAAGGCATCATACTCTGATTAATGATTTCAGGAGAAACTGATTTTCTTTTTTTTTCATAAGGGATGAGACAAAGGGATGATAAAAATGGACAAAAGATACAAATATAATGATTTAAACTAAGATGATTAATTAAGGTAGAATTAAGAAGTGTGAAATATGTGGAGAAGTTAATATAGAAGGTTTAGAATGGTAAATAAAATAAGTAATGATATGTAAGATGAGCATGAATATAATTGAAGTCCATGAAGAGAGAGACACCTGGGTCCAAGTTACTTTCCAAAAAGATTTTTTTATGTTTTGTGTGTTGTGTGTATATGTCTTTTTGGGGGAGAATTGGTAAAAACTTGTAGAAATATAGAATGAGAATAATGGTAACTAAGTCAGAAAGAATCAGATGAAATAATAATAATGATATTGAATAAGAGTAAAGAGAAGTAAAGAGAAATTGAATAAGAGGTTTTGGTATATTATATGGAAATGGTTTAAAACAGAATCATAATTTATCTGACTTGTTAAATTTACAATGGAAAAAGGTTTAAACATGTAATGAATAATGATAATTTGTGTGTTTTAAAAATTAATAAAACTTGTTTTAAAAAAAAAAAACAAGTGACGGCAAGCTGGTCGACCCTGGTCATGCCCACCCCAGCCCTCCAAGGTCAAACACAATCCTGATGCGGCCCTCAATGAAATTGAGTTTGACACCCCTGTATTAGACTGTTATCTATACTATTCTTAAAATATTCATAGAGTACATGCAGACTATAGATGGTCTCCAAATTTACATCCATATAGGTTTGAAGGTCATCATTAGCAATTTGAATTGTACTTATAAATCTACTAGTAGATCATTCAAAATCTGCAAAATAGGTATTATTTTGCTAAAATATTCTAGAACTTACTTGTTAACAAACAGGTCACCCTAATTTAAACAAGTTGCAATTTCTGAGTAAGTTTAAAAGGAGCACACTAGTCACTTCTGCAGTGATTTCGGAATATACTATATGGTCACCACCATCTAAAGATCTCTAAGAATATTTTACCACTTTTAGACCCAAGCTTTGGAAACAAAGCTGCTATACCATTAAAAACCCAACTGACAATTTTCCAACATTTTAAAATTCTTATTATTTCAAAATTTAATTGCTTAGAGTATATTACATCACATGGTAGTGCCAATTAATGATAGTTGGAGAAAAGTTGGGAAATCAATATTCAGAAACAAAAATACTTGTGGAATAGTGAAGTTCCCAGTTCAATCCCTGACTTCTCTGACTAAAAGGAACATGAACAGCAAGACTATGTAAACAATCTTACCTGTTGTATATCAGAAGAAATTTTGTTTATACAGATACATAATCTTGGCTGCAAAAATTTAGATCACTAAATGGTAATGGCTAGAATTGATACATCTCTTTGCTACCATCTAATACCATTTATATTTTTGCTATCCAGATTTATACACTAGCATTGCTTTTTGTATTTTGTATAAAGTAGGTATCTGTTAAATTAATTGATTACTTTTAAATACATTCATCATCAAATGAGACATTTTTAAATTAGAATACTACAGCCCTTAATCATGATTGTAAACTATAAGTTAGGACAAAAATGTTTTCTTTTTCATTCTACAATCCTGCACAGTAATATGTCAGAATTTAATTGTATATAAATGATAAGTTAAATATTAGTTTGAAATATTTGTAATTTTTATTAATCGTCTGCCTCTTATATGTTTTTATAACTTGACTTCCATTAATTATGATTCAAATATAAATTGAATTTTAAATATTAATTTTTGTATGATAAATTCTAGCTATATTCTTCTGCTCTTTCTCTCTTACATGGTTTCTTCTGGAGTTAATTTCTTATTTCTTTCTCTTAATTTATATAAGGAGCAATGGTGGAATATTAATTTGTCATCTACATATAGCTTTTTTATTCAAAAATTAATTTGGAAGCCACTGTATTACAGTGATACAGGTTTTCATTAGCTATGTACACACACACACACACAATAAAGTTTTACTTTCTAAAAAGGCAGGTAATTAGATAAATATTTCTGATGCAAGGTCAACATTATCTGTGAAATTGCATCAAATTTACTTCAAAAGACAAATTGTATGAATTGTATGAATGGCTTCCAATCTCTTTTTCATCCATCTCATTTATATTTTTAGACAGTCTTTATGTGAAAACAATGACTTCAATATCAAACATTTTAAATGATGCTTGAAATATCAGTCACTTGACTTTGATGTCACACACAATTAAATTCAAGCTATCTTTTCTCAGTTAATAACAGCAATCTCACCAAGTCTAGGACCTAATTAATACAAGCTATTTGTCACTGAGTGGTGACACATGTATATCAGAATGCTTGAAACATTGTTTGGAGATGAAGTAGGGTTAGCCTGCCATGAAATGCAGCTTTTTTAAAAAAAATGTATTTAAACATTTTGAAAGGCCCAAAAGTTTAGAGTGCTCAAGCTGAGATTCAACAGTCCATAAAAGAAGCTATTGATGTAGCAACTTCCTTTAGGTTGCTAAATAAGTTATTTAAAAAGAAAGGCAACTAGAACTTGTTTGTGCACTTGCATGATTGGCATAATTAGTAACAGGTTGCCTTTGTAATTTGCTTAACCTGCACTTTTTCATTGATGTGACGGAATACACACAATTGTACTTTTTTATTCTCTAATAAGCATTGTCTACACTTTTAAAATAAGACTATGTCATTCCGACTAGGCTTTCTGGGATCAGAGAATGAGATTATCTCCCTTTATTCTGAATGCATTAAGTAATGTTATTCGATCATTCAACACATGAAGAAACCCCTGATTTTAGTAGCTTATTTTCCCAACATGTGAACATGCACATACATGTACCCACACTATGGTAAATTTGCCTAAATTGACAGTGAGTTACTTCTGTGAGTCACAGAAGATGTGAGCTTTAATCTTCATTCAACCTCTGATTTACTACTGATCTTGGATTGTAGTACAGAAGCAGATACATTGCTTAATATATAAATTATATTGGGACACAGACAAATGATGATGATTGAATCAACATTCATTTTATTGGCAGAAAAGACATGATCACAATAACATTCCACTTAGGTATGGAAAGATGGGGAAGAAAGGGACAACCATAGAAGCAATTTCTGTGTGAAAAGACAATAACACTGTTTCATTGCAAGATTGTATTTTATCGATTTAATAGTTTGTTCCTAAACTTTTACTTTTTAAAAAATGCCTGCAAGTCAGTATTGACTCCTGGCAATAGCTTAGACAAGTCCATGCAGTTTTTCTGGCAACATTTTCAGAAATTGTTTGTCAGTACTTCCTTTCTAAGCTGAGAAAGAGTGACTATACCAAAGTCCTCTAGCTGCCCAAGGCAGGATTACAATTCAGAGTCTCTCAGTTTCTAGCCTGATGTCAGGCACAATGAATCAGGACCATACTTTAACTTCCAGTTAAGAAGATTTTTTGCTCAAACCTACATATAACAATCTACCCAACTCATTGTCAACACTAAATGGGTGCTAGATACGAGTCAATGGATTCCAAGTGGGGATGGATTTGGAGCATTTGTGGACATAGAATGATTCTATCCTGAATCCTCTCTTGACTCCATATCTATGCTGTGCCTCTTCTTCTTTAGTTGGTGCCTTTAACAGCTATACCATGTTGATTCTCAATGTTTTACACAGATAAGATTATTTAAATATAACTTAACTTAACTCAGTGAAATGAAAATATGTTGCACCACTGGTACATTGTGTGTGTGCCAGTCTGATGTCTTTCTATATCTTGTTTTTACAAGGAAAGCTGCAATATGGGCTTCATGAAACTGGATAAGCTGTCCTGACATGACATTTCATTATTAATCAATTAAATTAAGGTAATTAATCAATAAAATATATAGACTGCCATAAACTCCAGGAATTTAGAAAAAATAATATAAGAATAATATCTTATAACAAAATATTACCAAGCACCAATATTGGGGAGGGAAAAAATACAAAAGACAATCATAAAAATGACAAACAAGTGATCTTGACCCAGGACTTGCTAAACAGATCATAAATGTTTGAAGAAGTGCAAGATTTGAGCTGTACAATATTGTAAACCATGGAATAAGAATGGTCTGAAAAATTAAATTAAATGTAAAATTCATTTAATTTCATTTATTAAATTTAAACTCTATGACCTCATTGATACTGTTTTTCAACTGCCATGTAAAGAAAACATTAACACATAAATTTAAAAATGTAGAAATGGCCATGGAATAAGATAGATTGATAAAAAAAAGGTCAAGAATTTTACTATAAAGTTATTTCTAAACAGGAGACCCCTATTTAGCTTACCCTAACCCTAACCTTAGCTGACGGGTTGCAGGATTGTCAGTAGTGGTCTGAATGTAGGTGATAATCATTCCTCATCTATATTATCTTTTTCTAACGGGCTATATTCAAGAGACAATAGGAAAAGTCTAGGCAAAGTTATTCATTGGATTAAACAGTGTAGATTATGGATTTGTTACCTCATAGAGAGTAAGTTGCTTTGACAAATTAAAGATTATCTCCTTTGTCTAGGAATTGGTGGTATGCTTTTCTGCATTTTTGAAATATAGTCCTAGCTTTATTGAGCTGACCTCTTCAAGTAGACTGTTTTCATCAGGACTGAAAAGACTAGTGGAAAAACCTCAAGTCATATATATGTATATTATATTGAACATTTTTTGTTTCATTTTAGTACCTAGCGAGAAATAACAAAATGCACATTTTGTTTTTTCTCACAGCAGAAGAAGTAGATAGGTCAATGTATGTGCCTTTGCCTTATTTTGGATCATAAAAATATATTTCTTGAAAGAAAGATAAAATTTTATCTAAGGCAGTGACTATTCTTCCCTATAATCCAAAATATTAGACAGAAAAAAGCCTTACTTATTTCCATTACTAAATTATCAGTGACCCCAAGACAACAATCCCGTTTTAGAGGTAAATTATTTGAAGAAAAACCTAGTTTTCATTCAAGGCAAAGAGAGTTTAAGCCCATTTAATTTAGGATTTTTTTATACAAGGTAATAACTCTTCAGATCTCAGGCAGAAAATATTCTCATCACCTACTACTGGTATCTGATCCTTTCATCTGAAGCTTTTGTGCACAGATAGAAAATATGTTTTACTGCTCATTTAAAGAAGCAGATGAATCTCACCTTTCTACTTCGATGATATCTAGTGAAATTTTTAAAAGATAAAGGGACAGAATACCGAGATAGTGCTTAAGGGGAAATGGAATACAATAAAATATCTCAGCAAATGGAACTTGCTTCTATTTACAAATGAGAAATATATTTGGGATTGTTAAATTTAGGCATAGGATATATATTACAGCCTTAAAGTTAGTGCCTTAATATTAGTGACATAAGATAAGATTAGATATATGAGTTTCTTGGTCTAGTAGACTCAACCTAATGAATTTCCTTTCCTTATCCTTATTAGGCTAGGATAGAAAAGAATAGAATAATAATTAAGTGCAGTTTTGCTTTTTTGGATGAGCTAGACAAGGTAAAATTAATCTTTTATTAGTTGGATAAGCTGCCTTGTTTGCATGTTGTATATGTATTGTGATGAATATGACTATAAAAATAAGGTGAGATAGATAGATGATAGGTAGATAGATGATAGATAATGGATATTCTCTGATACCGTCATTCTAATACAATACCAATGCATTAGAGAATCTCTCTCTCTCTCTCTCTCTCTCTCTCTCTCTCTCTCTCTCTCTCTCTCCCTCTCCTCCCTCCCTCCCTCCCTCCCTCCCCCCCCCCTCTC
The DNA here is from genome assembly GCF_049901735.1 of Notechis scutatus. NCBI lineage: Eukaryota > Metazoa > Chordata > Lepidosauria > Squamata > Elapidae > Notechis > Notechis scutatus. The sequence continues at coordinate 140,706,794 of NC_142012.1, read as the reverse complement.
TCATCTATCTATCTATCTATCTTACTCTCTCTATATATTGCATGAAAAAAAACTGCATGAAATAAAAAGATTTCACAGAATCATAGGCCATATCATGCTTTCTGGCAAAAGTGCAGACATTTTTGATAAAACCAAATTCTTCATTATGGAGACTTATCTAATGTGCTACATATTGTAATTATAATATGCCAGCATCTTGAATCTAAATCGGATTGATGCTAAGCAAGGGTCAAGGGAAAGGTTCTGGACTTGTCTGAAGGAAACTACGATTTATTGATGTTTAAAGCACAAGAAAAGCCACCCTTCCCCCTTCCCCCTCCTGTCCATCTTTGCTGATGCAGTGAGAGCTCCCCCTCTTGTTTTAATCCATTATGTGCTGAGGGTAAAGTAGCCAAATAGAAGGTTGAAGGTAAAAAAACTAAATTAATCAGTAAAAACTGATATATTCTTGGCAGAACCTCTTTACTATAGTTCTTAGTATTGTATTACAATAGATGTTGTTGCTGTTATTAACTTTTTTAAAAAAGTATTTGGATAATTACATTTTAAGTCTAAATATTGTGTGGTTCAGAAAAAAATGCTAAAATTTATACAAAAAATGGATTGGGATCTGAAAAATGAATCTGTCTCCCATTCCAATTTGAAAGTACATCATTATTTCAAAAACCAATAAAAAATTCAACTATCTAATTCATGAACATTCATTAAAATCTGTATATTAATTTACTCAATGATCCATTAATTTTAATCCATTATGTACATTGCTGATTTATATTATAAAAACAGTATATTTTACAGTGGAACATGCTGGGGCCAAATCTATCATGAGTGGGTGGGGCTAGAAAAAATATTGATATGTTCAGAACACCAGCAAATTCCGAGTTTCCTTTAGATTGTTCCCATCAACTGTATGAAAAGACAAATCACATAGTTCCTCTACCTCCGATACATACTTTATAATTCTTTTTTTCTCCTCATCTTAATGTTCTTTTCAAGATTACACATATTGAATAAGGCTTGCAAATAGATCTGGAGTCTCATGTGGTCATAAATTCTCTTTTAAGCTAGGTTACCCAACTGTAAATATTTGCTAATTAAGAGGAATTATTTTTGACAAAAAAAATCCACCATGTTTGAAACACTAGAAAAATCAGATAAATAATCTTGTATTATTTATATATGATAAGCCTGATAAAAATGCATAGAATATGATTATCTCATTTAAAAGATTTTTTTTTCATTTCATTTTGTAAGCATCGCAGATAGAACCTTTACTATTTTTTTAATTCCTCAGATCTATCATTAGGAAGAAATCTCATTAGGCAGCAGATGCTATGGTGAAGCGATGGTAGCCTCCTGTCTGTTCCTTCTGAAGCCTTTCACTCTGCTGTAGGAGAGTGGTATATATTCTGGATACTATTGCTACATAAGATCTAGCACTCCCAATCTCTATTTGCTGTCTCAGGTACAGTGGAGATAGGAGTCCTTTTACTACTAATACTGAATCAAGTTAAATTGCTAACTCAGATAAATTCTGAGCATAAAGAGGAGCCATTTTGAATTTCATCTCACAATACATTGTTTTGGATAGCCCTGTTCTCTTCTTTCCCTCCCTTTTCCATCAAGAATAAGTCCCAAACCTTTGCGTTTATAATAAATGAATGACTCCAGCACATTATAACCTGGATGAACCTGGAGTAAAGAGACAGAGAGCTTTTAGCTTCGTAGTGAAACAAACTGACCTTTACTTGCCTTCGAGCTTGGCTATTTTAATCATTCAAATGTGATTTTTATATAGTAACATGTTAATTCTGTTGCTTTTTTGCAATGAATGTGAGAGTTCAAGTATAGACTGTCTCAGAAGAATTTGTGGGGATTTTGCATGTTTACTGCTTTTCTAGAGTAATTTCTGCTTTCCTTCATAAATATCATTTTTATTTTAGAACACAAGCAAATGGCTAGAATGTTAAAAATATGACGTAATTCTTGAAGCAGATTGCACATATAATTTTACTTCTGCTAGTATTCATTTCCACCCACCCACTGAATTTATGGCATCTGGAAGCCACAATGCATTGTTTCTCTTTTAAAATTAAGATGCTATAATATCTGCTATGCTTTTGCATTTTATGAATATTTTATTGCATGATGAACAAGAATGATCATACAAGCTTGTAAATGAGCAATATTTCATGTAAATGTTTTGCAAGGCAAACCCATGGAAATGCATTTTATTTTCATAGGTGGCCTGGTGGGCATCAGAGGGAAGACATGCAGAATATATTGTTATGCCACCCTGAGGCTTTATGCTTCATAAGTATGAGACAGAGGTTCGATTCACACAAAGAAGCTGCAGATTGCAGTGGCCACTTTAACTGCCAGTATACAGACGCTAAAGCATGTGGAAACACTTTGGCCTCAGAAAGCAACTTAAAAATTTCAATTTCTCACCTTAATCACAATACATCCTCCATTTAGTGATACTTATGAAGATGTTAACATGGTTGTATACACATATCGGTAGGTGTTTGTCTGCGGTGTCAAAAAACATGAGATAGTCAGGAACATTCAATAAGGATGAGCGTTGTGGGACTTCAAAATATGCAGTCCAATAATAATTTTGCTATTTCATAATAAAGAGCCTAACAATCCATTTCCTTTACTACTTATTGCAGCATCACAATTGTTTTAAAATAACAGTTAGGAAGTCATCCATGAAGGTCTTGAATATTACAAATATATTTTCTCACACAAGTAAAAAAAAAAATCACTTTAACCCAAGTCAAGCAATTAGTCTATCTAGTTTAGGGTTGTCTATACTGACTAACCACAGTATTCCAGGGTTTTGAAAATGAGACTCACTTGATCTAACTTGAAAGTAAATATTTAGGAGCAACTAACCTATCCTTCCTGGTATCTTTTACAATTGACCAGGTTGGCTAGGATGTTGGGAGTTGTCGTTTAGCAACATTAGGAAGAGTAGAATTTCTTTCTTCCTAGTCAATTTATCAAATTCACTAGGAAGATGCTTTTTACTTTAACATGGAGATGACAGTACCCCAAACTCAGTTCTTCTATATGAAAACACCTACTCTTCCATTAATCTATTTTCCCTCTATGAATTCACCAGCAGTAGAAAATGTATCAGACATACAGGCTCATACGGGACCTGATAACTACATAAATTGTTGTTTTAGATAAAGATGAAATTCCACTCTAATTGCCATGCTTGTACATAATTTAATATGAAATGTAACCACCTATTTCAAGAGTTATTAAAATATCAAATTAATAATGAAAGGCAGATACTACCATCAAGGTGTGGCAGATATTTTATGGGTGCATAACATTTTCACATTTGTTTCCTTTAAGGTGCTTGAAGAATGTGTAAAGGATTGAGAGAACAATTGTTCATAAATCATGTATTTGAAATAATTGATTTTTTATTCCTTTAATCTTCCTTCTAAAAGTTCTGTTTTTATACATGAGTAATTATATATCAAAGATTAATTGAAGCCTATACATAAGAATCTAGTTAAATAAGAACACTAAAGTTGTTTAGGTAAGGGTCAATGGAATTCAAGGGAGGGCTGGACTTGGATCTTTTGTGGCAACATAGGGATTCTAAACTGATGATACATTTTGCTCCTCCTCCCCTGCCTCTACCTGCTCTTGCCCTACAGAGTTAGATATTAAGCTTGTATTTGTCATTGAAATATTGAAAATCTTGAAACTAAATATCAATTGACTTTTATATTCTTATTTGTTTTATTTCAAATTGTAAACCTGTAATGGAATGGCATAAGTAATCTAAAATATAGCAGCTGATATTTCTGATTCTACTATAGTAAGTGATATCTAATTTAGAAAAGAATAATTTTACAGGATAAATGGTAAGAGATGAAAGCCCATTTCTTGATATAGAAGAGAACATAAGTAGGTCAGAGATTAACTGTGGAGTTCTTGGCTATCTCTTCTTGACTGTTTGTTTACAAATGTTTCATTACCCATCATCGTCCTACCTAGCTGAATAATAAACTTTGTGTTTAAAACACAGTTTTTTTAAGTCCAGCTTGCTTCAAAATTTTTTATTTAACATCTAAATGAGAATTTGTACTGCAATTTGCATATAGCTTAGTCAAGATATTCTGAACCTAAATAAACATAATGTAGCTTTAGTCTGCAATTGATTAGAACTCATTTAGTCTTCCCAAACATACATGGCCAAAAGCTAGGAATTCTGGGGCATGAATATTAATTCTGTCACAGATAGGGCAGATGGATGGAAATAACTGGCCTATACTGATCTTATTTCCCACATCTATAAATTTGAAGTAATAATTGCAAGGCAGTTGTGAGAATAAACACTACAAATATATACGTAACATGTACCAAAAGGAGGGTTTATATTGCCCAAAAACAGGTTAAAATTGAACCCTGGCAAGACCAGGTGGCTCTGGATTTGTGGTTCTTTGGTCCATGAAGAATTGCCACCTTTGTTCTTGAATGGAGTGACATAGCTCCAAACACACCCAGTACTGCGTAATTTGTGGGTTCTCCTGGATTCGCAACTCCTGAAGGTGGCAGTCATGGTCAGGAGGGCCTTTGCACAACTGTGGGTTGTGTGTCAGTTATGCCTTGTCCTGGACCAATAATCCCTACTCGCAGTCATTCATGCCCTAGTCACCTCCTGTCTTGGCTATTGCAACAAGTTCTACATGGTGCTGCCCTTGAGAAGCATCTGGAAATCCAATGAGTGTAAGTTGCAACAACCCACATGGTTTTTTGTGGCCCTTAATGTACACATATATCACCTCTCCTGTGGGAGATTGGTTGATGATTTTCTTCCAGCTGCAATTTAAGGTGGTATTTGTCACCTTTAAAGCACTTCATAGCTTAGGACCAGGTTATCTGAGGGACCATCTCTTAGAAGTCAAATTCACTCGACCCACTAGAGCTGGAAGGCAATGAATGTTGTGAGTCCATCCCATAAGGAGATACATATTGTGGGATCCAGAAGAAGGGACTTCTCTGTGGTAGTCCTTCCCTCTCTAACATCATCGCTCTGAAAATTAGACTGATCCCCACCCTCACACCCTTTTGGAAAGCCTTAAAGATGTGGTTCTGCCAGTGGGCCTGGGGTGTGGGATAGAGTCCATTAAATGGCTGGTATGAGTGTATGTTGTTGCCAGGGTCGGGCAGGAGTTGGGGATAGGAGTTTATTATTTTAATTTTTAATTATTTTTATTTATTTTATATTGTTTTTTTATTTCCTGTTAGCTTGAGTCACTATGAGAAAATAGGTGGCAATATAAATTTTCCAAATAAAAATAAAAATAAAAAACAAAATAAAAAACCAAATACTTCTATTGCAATTTTAAGAGGCTGACCTAAGTATTTAGTTTTTCTTAGGGTATAGGGCTGCAGGTTGGAAAAGGGAGGAAGCTAAATTCACTACTGGGTACAGCTCGATAAGCAAACATGTAATTGAACTTTTTGGGTAAAGGACTGGTATTTTATTCATGGCGTTGTACACTGGCATAGGTATAGATTTTTTTTCATGATTGTTCTGAAAGAAAATATCTCTGAAAGGGTTTGGGATATTGGGAAATGTTCCAATTTCTGCACATGAAACCATTTATGAATCTATTTTCCCTGTTCTTAGTAATAACAAATCACCATAGGCTCATTTTCTGATGTTCAAGGCTTACTATGCAGTAAGTCCCCTTTCAGAGTTAAGTAAGGGTATTATTTACACAAGGCTGGAAATTTCTCAACCTGGCAGACTGTTGTCTTCCTCCATCTTTCTTCAGAATTTGATCCACAACAGGTGATCTTTTTCCTCTGAATAGGATCCTATTCTGATAATCAACACTCTCTCCCAGTAGTCTTTAGGTCACTCCAGATGCTTCAGCAATGTTCACTGGGCTTGTTCTAGAAAAGCAAATTTTCAGCAGTTCCAAGGCTGCCTAGTATAACATGGTTCATCAGCCACCTCTTCCTTTTTTCTCTCTCTCCTTCTCATCAGTCAGCTTCTCCTCAGGATAATTATGCCATAAAAAGAACCTCTTAGTTTTTTCCAGATAGTGTATCAGAATATCAATAGAGTGTATATCCAGGGATCACAGGACAACAGACAGTGTACAGCTGCTGCTGTCATATAATGTTTATATTTAAGTAAGCATAGGTATATGATTGCAGATTATAAGTGATTAACATTCCCATAAACAACCAGTGTTCGTAGTGATTAAAGCTTGGACTAGGACTGAGGAGAGCTAGATCCATTTCCACTGCAGAACCTGGATGATTTTGGGCCACTAATGTTTTTTCTTTGCCCAACTCACACTTAGCAGGAAAGATTTGGAGATGGGAGTTTCCATGTATGTTGCCTGGCTGGAGCTATCCTACAAGGACAGGTCTAATAAACCAATAATAAACATATAAATAATTGAAAACACATGCTCACAATTTACAGGGAATGTTTTGTTTAATCCATGGCCTGGTGGAAGTTGTCAAAGCACTTTTGCCTTCATTTGTTTTCCTTATAAAACTTTCTAAAATTATCAGAAGAAGAATTCCCTATAGAGATATTTTCATCATGAAATCTAAAGTTAAGAGATTAGATGAAAATGAACTGAACAGACTTTCCCCCTTCCTAATTAACTGAGATTAATAATGTACATTTCAAAGAATTGTGAGGAAGACTCACATGTATTTGGGGTTCTACAAGTCTTTAGAAAGAACATTTGTGCAAAATTCAGAGCTCTTAAAACTCCTGCTTCATTCAAAGCATTATTAAAACGAATAATCCCTTTGAAGCTTTGCACACCTCTAGTTGCTAGCTCAAAAGAGCTATAGCCTAGTTATGAGTTACAAACATATAGCCACAGTCTTAGGGCAATTAAGAGGGTGTCTTAGGTCAATTTTCACATTAGCAATTTAAAAAATATTCAAGAGTTATCCAGCTATCGTTGTGCCAAGTAATAGGGAGGCAGAGTAGATTTATATCATTTTAACAATAGACATTTGTGGGACAGGCAACAAGTCCTTTCATCATCCCAAGTAAAATCATTCCTGATTCTCCCATAGGAGGACAGTTAAGGCTATTTACAGAGCAATGGGAATCTATAACATCAGATTCTTGGGCCAGAGAGACCATAAGATCAGGTCTCTCTCTAGAGTTTCTCTCCACACCCCCGAACTTTTTCATGATGTGCCCTATTTCAAGGGATCCTACAAAAAGAACTCTTATGGAGACCGCAATCCAGAATTTGCTGGAGATCCATGCAGTCCAAACCATGCATTCAGATCAACAAGGGCAAGGTTTTTATTCACATCTATCTGTGGTCTCAAAAGGTTCAGGGGGTGGGGGTGGAGAGCCATTCTAGACTTAAAACACCTGAATTACTTCCTGGTTTATAGAATATTTAAAATGAGCTCCTTGCAATCAATACTCCTCAGTATCAGACAAGGAGACATCTTAACGTCAATAGACTTAATATTTACACATTCCTATAAGACCCACGCACAGCAGATTCCTGAGATTCTGTTCTAACAACCACCATTTCAAGTATATAGCTCTTCCATTTGGTCTGGCTTCTGCCCCCAGAAGGTTCTGGCGGCATTAGCAGCCCATCTTAGGAATAAGCCTGTTAGGTTATAATGCTATCTCGAGGACATATTAATTTTGTCATCGTCCAGCCCGCAAGCTGAACTAGATACTCAGGTTACTCTAAAAGTTCTTCAAGAGTACAGATTTTCAATAAATTGGGCCAAGAGTCATTTAACACCTTTGACTCAGTTCCTGCATCTAGGAGCCATCATTGATACAGTGGCTGGGAAGGTATCCCTATCACCAGATAGGCAGAATAGCATTAAGCAGTTGTCAAAAGAAATTAGGACTACCAAAAGAATATCCCTGGACCAATTATTCAAACTGCTAGGAAAAATGATCTCCTGCATTTCTGTTGTTCCCTGGCCCAGCTCCACTCCAGAACCTTTCAATGGTTTCTGCTCCAGTATCAGTGGTCAGGAAGGAGCAATTCCATGTCCAAGATTACCGTTCAATCAAAGGTGCTTATATTGCTACATTGGTGGACTACAGTAAACATCAACAAGGGCTGTCTTTTCAAGGACTGTCACAGACAGACTATCACAACAGACGCAAGTCTGTTTGGATTGGGGGGGCCGCACTGTTGGTCCCTTACAGCTCAGGATCGTTGGTCCATGACAGAACAGGCCTGCAGCATAAACTGGCTAGAAATGAGGGCAGTGCATCTGGCCCTCTGACAATTTTTACCACTGATCCAGGGTCAACATGTCCTAATCCTGACTGACAACGTGGCTACAAAGGTCCATATAAACAGACAATGATTCAAAATCACTAATGAAGGAGACAGATAAGTTGTGCCGCTTGGAAGAGAGGAACTTGATCTCCATCAAAGTGGAACACATCTCAGAACAATCCAACATCCAGACAGACTGGTTGAACAGGGTCACTGTTGACCATTCTGAGTGGCACCTGCACCCAAGACTGTTCCAGGAGATGTCATATTTGTTTGGCCAAACAATCATAGACCTCTTTGCCTTGCCTATCAACATACAGCTCCTGAGGTTCATGTCAAGATTTCCAACACAAGGAGCGGAGGGAGTTAACACTCTACGCTGTCACTGGCCTTGAGGTCTCCTCTATGCCTTCCCTCCTCTCCCACTGATTTCCAAGGTACTACACAAGCTTCTAGAGGAGAAAGCGGAAGTGTTCTTGGTGGCACCTTACTGACCAAGACATCCGTGGTTTGCGGATCTCAGGGATCTATTGATAACAGACCCATGGAGAATTTTACCAGACAGAGTCTCGCTCACACAGGGTCCAATTCAACATTTGGACCCACAATGGCTGCACCTAGCTGTATGGGGCTTGAGCGGAGACGTCTGAAAGGCGAGAGACTCTCCAATAAAGTCATCTTTATGATCCAAGCGGCCAGACGTCTGTCAACGAACCGTATATACAACGCCACATGGAACAACTTCTGCAGGTGGTACGACAAGGTGAAAATAGACTTCACCCCTCCATTGGTGGCACAAATACTGGAGATTCTTCAGGAAGGTTTGGACAAAGGACTCTCACCAAACACTTTGCATAGACAGGTGGTGGCTCTAGCCTCGGTCATTGCCTGTGGTCACCTAAGATCCATCGCTCATCACCCAAGAATATGCAGTTTCCACCATGGGGCCACTAATTTAAGACCTCCAGTAGTTCATAGATATCCCACCTGGGATTAAAACAAGGTTTTCACAGCATTCACAAAAAAACCCTTTGAGCCTTTGAGAACCACGAGTCTCCATCTACTTACGTACAAGGTGGTATTCTTAGTAGTGATAACATCTGCAAGATGAATTTCTGAGCCAACTGCCCTGCCAGTGAGACAAGATCTCTGCATTTTCCATTCTGACAGAGTTGTCCTTCATCTAGATCCAATCTTCATTCTCAAAATTAATTCGACCTTCCACAGAGCTCAGGAGTTGATACTCTCCAACTTCTGTCCTACGCCATGTCGTGGTCTAGAGCGACAATGGCATCTGTTAGATGTGAGATGTACACTCCGAATCTATATAGACAGAACTACAGCTTTTAGGAAGATGGACGCGCTCTTCTTGTCTTTTCAACCAGCTACTCAAGGCAGGAAGGTCACATCATCGACAGTTGGCAGGTGGCTATGAGCCATGATTGCAAAGACTTACGAGACTCAGTCATTGCCTGTACCTATAGGTATTACAGCACATTCAACTAGGAGTACTGCAACATCGGCTGCTTGGGCTACTCAAGCATCAATCGAAGAGATATGTAGGGCAGCAACATGGGTTTCACAATCACCTTTCATAAGACACTATAAACTGGACATTTTTGCTTCCGCTGAAGCAGCCTTCAGACGGGTATTACAATGGGTCCATACATAACACGAGGGGACTCCAAACCAGACTGAGACCCTCCCATAGGACACGCCAAGCTTTGGTATGTCCCATGTCTGGATGTTCTGAACAGCTCATCTGGAGAAGGGGCATTGGTGCTTACCTGATACACCCATTCTCTGTGAGCTGTGAAGAGCATCCAGCCCTACCTAAATTCCGTCTGGTGTGGGTCCAATTCTGGCCAAGTCTACAGAGCAAAGGTGAAGGAGAATGATGATGAACTTATCACTTCGACTTCGCCAAAACTGGGGACACTAAGGAGGAGCCTCAAGGAGGAGTGTCCTCAGAAATCAGCTCAGCCTATCGGACGAGAGAAGAGGAAGCACCTCCCATGTCTGGATGCTCTTCATAGCTCATAGAGAATGGGCATATCAGGTAATTCCAGCTAAATCTAACAATTGTTCTAATTTCATATATAAATCATGTGAATAGATGGAGGATAGATACATCATCTCTGGAATGACAATATATAGGCTAGTAAATATTTTAGCAATTATTTTGGATAACAGCACTTTTATATTATTATAGTATATACATTTATATGATTATTAGCCAGGAATAAGATAAGAAATACTAACTTGAGCAAAGATCAAATGAAATTTATCTTGGATGAAACAAATAAGAACTAATTTCATGACTGAGATAAAATAACTAATTTCAAATGAACCAATAAAATATCCAGAAATTGTATTTCCTTCCATCCTTCTCTTAGTAGAAATAGTCATGAAATTATGCCATGTATATTTATAGTTTGGTGATTTCTTTTGTTAATAGGTGATTATATTATAAAAGCAAAGCAAAACCCACAAAATACCATTTTAATTAGATATAGATTTCTCTGTGTGGATATTACTCCTATGTTCCTTTTACATTCCTCTTCTTGAATTTAATGACATGTGTGATCTACATAAGTATTGTGGTTTTAAGTTCATAGAGTTGTATTTACTGTGGCTGTGAAGAGAAATGGAAGGAAACTCAGGATTGTGATTATTTTTCATAGAAAAATCTAGGGCAATTTTGTGGGTCAATTAGAAGGAAGGCCAGTCACCATTTGGATTAGGTTACAAGTTCATGAAAAGCCTAAAATTTAGACGTACACTTCTCATGTATTTTTACATTTTTAAAACATTCAAAAATTATCTTTCTTTCTGGATCCTTCCATTTATTTTATGGTCCATATTGCAACAGAAATAGCGGAAGGCTCTCTCACACACCAAACATAACTAACTGGAATAAAATGTTCACTTATATCACTCTATGTATACATCATTTTCATACTGCTACAGTAGGCAAAAACAAGCAAAACTATCTCCTTCAATATATATATTTAATTGCATTAAGTGATGTACTGTCTTTATTGTATTGTTCTCTGCCCAGAGTCTATTGGGAATGTAGAGGGTTAGAAAAGCTGTAAAATAAATACATCATAAATAAATTAATAAGTTAATAGATAATGGCAGACAGGAGATTAAAAGATTAAAGTTGCCTGGGTTTCTCTGAGTTCATGATATGCCCTGATTTTATGTATGTCTATTCAGAAGAAAACCCACTGTATTCAATAAGATACAGTGTCAAATTTGGTATGCTCTTTGAATCTAATGCGCTCCATGCAGTCCCATGTAGATTTCCTTGGGGATAAGCCAAGTAAATAGGTATAGAATGAATCTAGTCTTAGTCTGAGTATATAAAATAAATTTACTGTGACATATGAAAGGAATGCAACTCCAGTGGGTACGTCTACAACTCATACCCATAAAGGCCCTTTCAATGGGAGGCCCTTATACATGGTACAGAATCTGATAATGCAAAATGTAGCAATGATGTTGTATAGTAGGTCTAGTTATTACCTTGTCATGTTGGAGTTGAGAGAGCTATACCTCTTCCAGTTTGCAATTGGGCCAAGTTTAAAGTTTTAATATGTACTTATGAGGCCCTAGACAACCTGACACATTGAGATCAACAATGGAAGGATTCCTGGTTGTGCCCTATCCTATGGTTATTCATTTGGCACCAACTAGGAAGATAAAGCACACACTGCTTTGTTTTTAGTTTATAAATGGTATATAATGTATTTTAATACCGTACACTGCTTGTAGATGCATAAACCAACTGATAGTATATATTTAGTCCCATTTGAAAATAAAGCAGCTGTAACACCATGATTTTATGCATGCTTCTTCTGCAGTAAATCTCTTTACATTCCTCATGCATGGGGCTGCTAGTTAAATTACAATATTTCGTATTTGACATTATTAACTGGAAGGTTTGAAAATAGCATCATTTTCAATAAAATAAGTATATTGGGATAGTATCATTTTCTCTTAAAGCAAAAGTTTTCTTTTTGTTATCTGAGACAGAGAAAAGAATCCAATACTCCCTTGTGATAGTTACTTTAAAAAATACCTTTTACATTTTTTAAAACACAACTTTTTGTGAAATGGTTGGTAGTCTTCAGGAAAGTCCCTCTGTCATGAGGCCTCTCTCTTGCAGATGCCTGCTTTTAAAATGCAACTCTTTTGGTAGATGAACAGCTTAATGTTCCATGCCTTGTACCAGGAGTAGCATTTTATGCAACATTGAAAGATTCAATTAATTTGCATAATTCCATGAGTATTACCATGACTACAAGGTAAGTTAGTTGGTCAGGAATCTTGTCTGCCATATACAAATGCACACACACACACACACACACACACACACACACAGAGACAGAGAGAGAGAGAGAGAGAGAGAGAAACAGACAGACAGACAGCACCCACAGATGCCATTTTTTTTTGACAAATTAATCATGTCGAAAAACAATTCATTATATATTTATGACAAAATGAACCTTATACCCATGGGTCTTGACTTTTTTTTTTGGTAATATGAATCTAATATAATAATGCAAGAAGAACAGTGATTTAGTGAGTACCTTAACCATAAACAATGCCTAAGGCTGAACAAAATTAATATTTTGCTTCCCATCTGGAGATTTCAGAAGAATTAATGACAGAGGATGCTTATTATGATGTATTGTGGGAGGAAATGCAAAATATTGGAGCTGGAAAAACTGTTCATATAATCATTTGAAGTGAATTTTCTATTTTAAATATATATGTGTAATTCTGATAAGTTGTATTGTTAAGTAAAGCTGGGCTCCATTTACATTTCATCAGGAAGAAATTATAAGTATGCTTTTTTTTTTAACGTTTAACATTTTGTGTGTTTTTTGCTGTTATTGTAATATCAGGTCACTTTTTAAATTGATTTTAACTATTTAAATATTCTGTGTTTTACTAATGCTCTTTGCTCAGTCAGCAAAGACAGTTTTATTTATTTATTTAGTATATAACAAATACATGGACTTATAGTGGTTCAAATGTTAATGCACCCAGTCCACCCAGCCATTCAAGAACAGGGTGGTCTATGTTGAAAAAACCAGACATTGGGCCGGTGTAAGCTCTTGATGGACATTTGGACACAATGTTATTGATATTTTGTCAAGGTGCACTACAATTAAACTAAGGATAGAGACAAGGCCCCACTTAAACAATGAGTCCTGGCAGACACCATGTTGGGTACGGATCCTGTTCAGATTTGACCAATGCTGGTGAGGAAGGTCAAAACTTGGCACCTTTTTGTAGGGTCATCTATGGGGTGTGATACAAGTTTGCCTCCTCGTGGTTCACCCTGGATAGCACAGTAGTGTGAACCAAACAACTCGCAACAATTGGTAGCCAGACTTCATTGAAGAACTGGCAGTTAATGACAGTTAACAGCCAGACATCTTTATAGAACTCTTGACTCTCTAAATACATGACAACAGATAAACAAAATTATTGATAGATAGATAGATAGATAGATAGATAGATAGATAGATAGATAGATAGATTGATTGATAGATTGATAGAAGATAGATATAGATATAGAGAGATAAAGATAGAGATAGTTGTCCTCATTCTAGTCCACAGTTCTGGCAGGAGTTGTAGCTGCTGTTCATAGGCTGGCCGGGCTGACAGTTGCAATATAAAAGGAGCTGACAGGCAAGTCAGCTGTTGCCCACCACCGTGCATGAACTTGCTAGCTTGTGGCAGCCGTTGGGTAATCAGTTAATGTTACAATAAATGTTCAAATTGTTCTAAAAGGGTTGTCTCCCATTACTGACACCCCGCTATAACACTGGCGATGAGGGTCAGGTTAGAGCACACTCCCAATGAATACTGTGGATTGCTTGAAGAAATTTTTCTCCTCACAAATGCCTCACAATGACAGCTGTGCCATTTTTTCTGTGTTTCCATCTGACTTCTGAAATCTGGGAATCTTACATTAACAGGTTTGACTGTTTCTTAGATGCCGCTGACTTGTCAGGAATTCCCAGCCAAAGGAAAAAAGGTTATTTCTTGAGTTTTTGTGGCGCAACAGTTTTTGACACCGCAACTGCTCTGTTGGCCCATCAAACTGTAAAGGCTGTTTCTTGGGAAGCTCTACAAGAAGTTTTGAGCAATCATTTCTCCCCGAAGCCATCACGAATAGTGAGACGTCTGGCTTTCAGAAGGAGTGCTCAAGCTGAGGGGGAGACCATTAGTTCTTACATGGCTGCCTTATGAACCGCTGCTTTACATTGCAGTTTCGGTGAACTGGATGATATGTTACTTGATCAGTTAATTTATGGCATACGGGACCTTCATTTTCAACATTGTCTCCTATCTAGGTCCGATCTCACATTAAAAGTAGCCATTGAAGAGTCAATAGCTGCTGAGCAACCCACACTCTCTGCAGCCAAGATTCAAAGTTCTAATCCACATTCTATCAACCCCGCTGCTACCAAAGCATCTGTCCATTCTGAAGACTTGATCTCTGAGGATGCCTCAACTAAAGAAGAAGAAACTCATAGGCTCAAGGGCCAGCAGTCACATCCAAGAAAAAATGGGGGTTCCATCAGCAAACCAATACAACCAAAGCTGTCCTGTTTAAGCTGTGGTGGTAACCATTTAAGGGCAAATTGCCATTTTTGACATGTTATTTGTCTAAAGTGTCAACACAAGGGACATTTAGCAAGGGTTTGCAAAAGCGGAAGAAACCTGAATCAACCTATTCCTTACCAAGCGCAGCAGCGAGTAAATACCCAATCTGAAGAATGTTTTACTCTCACCAGGGCTTCCCACACTTCTAAACTGTTCCCCTGTCACTCTTGCAAACTATGTTCTAAAAAAAGTTTATGTTACTGTGTTTTTAGAAGGAAAACCTTGTTCCATGGAGGTGGACACGGGATCATCCCTCTCCATTGTCTCATGGGGCACCATAAAATGCCTGGTTCCTACTATCGCTAAGACACAATTGAAACCTTGCCATTTATCACTCAAGGTATATCAAGGTAATTCCATTCCGGTCATAGGGTCTGGCAGGTTTTCTATCAAATTCAAGAACTTTACGGGTCGCCTTTCCCTTTTAATTGTGGAAGGCACCCTGCCCAGCCTTCTAGGATTAGATTGGTTCTCTGCATTGTGTTTGAAAGTAACTGGCATTCATTCCTTACAAAGCCAGAACATAGAAAACGTTTTAAATGAGTTTGCTGACATATTTAGCAAGGAATTGGGCAAATACAATGGTACCCCCCAATCTCTTTCAGTTTGGACCCCTTAGTGGTGCCCATTCGCCTTAAGCTGCAAAGAGTTCCTTTCACATTGCAGGCGAAAGTAGATGCAGAGTTAGATAATCAATTTCACAGGGAATATTACATCCTGTCGATTTCGCAAAATGGGAAACCCTCATTGTTACCCCGCTAAAGAAGGATGGGTCTATTCGCCTGTGTGTGGACTACTGAAGCACATTGAACAAGGCTTTACACCCAAACGCACACCCGGTGCCAGTTATCCAACACTTGTTACACTCCTTGGGAAAAGGGTGCATTTTTGCAAAGCTGGATATGGCCCAGACGTATCAGCAGCTCCCCGTTGACAATGATGCAGCTGAAGCACAAACTATTGTCACTCACCTCGGAGCCTTTAAATGCACCCGGTTGCAATTCAGCATAAGCACTGCACCGGGCATTTTTCAAAGCATTATTGAGCATCTTCATCAAGGCATGGAGGGTGTCATTCCCTATTTTGATGACGTCCTTATCTCTGCAAACAATCTAAGCGAACTTATTTCACGTCTCATGGATGTCCTGTTCCGTTTCCAAAAAGCTGGTTTAAAACTTAAGAAAAACAAATGCAAATTTGCTGTCCCTCAGGTGGATTTCTTAGGGTGCTGCATTGATGCTACTGGACTCCACCCTATTGAATCAAAGGTTAAAGCAGTCAAAGAGGCCCCAACCCCTACATGCAAGGCTCAGCTGCAAGCTTTCTTAGGTCTGCTAAATTTCTATAGTTCCTTCCTGCCACACAAAGCATCAGTGGCTGAGCCCCTTCATAGACTGCTAGACGCTAAGATGCCTTGGGTTTGGGGCCAAAAGGAAGCTACCTCTTTCAAAGCTGTCAAGGCATTACTATCCTCTGAAAGTATTTTGATTCAGTTTGACTGTGAGCTTCCGATTATTCTGGTGTGTGATGCTTCTGTGGTTGGCATTGGGGCAGTCCTTAGCCACAAAGCTCCAAATGGACATGAGGCACCTATTGCATATTTCTCAAGAACCTTGTCGAGGACAGAGAGAAATTACAGCCAGTTGGACAGAGAGGCCCTCGCTGTGGTCGCTGCCATTTAAAAAATTCAATGAGTTTTTGTTTGGACATTATTTTGAAATAATAACTGATCATAAACCTTTATTAGGACTTTTGGCAGGTAACCGGCAAACTCCTAACATCCTTTCACCTCGCATGACCCAATGGTCCTTATTCTTATCAGCATATTCCTACACACTAACTTATTGTGCCGGCAAATTGATTAGTAATGCTGACGCTTTGAGCTGCTGCCCACTGCCAGTACGAGTTGAAGACTCCACAACTACATCGACAGTCAATCAATTGCTCATTACAGCACGTAACATAGCTCAGTTCTCCTTTAAGGATGAGGTAATCTCTAAAGTATTGGACTGGGTGAGGAGGGGGTGGCCAAAAGAGATGTTGGCGTCTACATTCACTCCATACAAAGCTAAACAATATGAGTTGTCCACCCAAATGGGCTGTCTGCTATGGGGGTGTAGGGTAGTAGTGCCCAGTAAATTACGGCCCTGGATTTTGGAAAATCTACATGAAGGGCATTCTAGAGTGGCCAGGATGAAAGCTATAGCTAGAAGCTATGTATAGTGGCCTGGGTTGGACATGGATATTACTGAAGCAGTTGGGGCCTGCCAGGCTTGTCAGTTGTCAAGGCCTGCACCACCCATGGCCACACCTTTTGAATGGGAATCAGCTAGAGCCCCCTGGTCAAAAATGCATATCGACTTAGTGGGCCCCTTTAAGGACGGAATGTTACTAATACTTGTAGATTCATATTCTGAATGGGTAGAGCTCACGCTTATGCACTCGGTAACATCAGAAGCTGTACTTAAGGCATTAACCAGATTATTTGCAACTCATGGGTTACCCGATGTGTTGGTGTCTGATAATGGGCCCCAGTTTACATCCAACACATTTGAAATATTCTTAGCAAAGTGGGGTATCCGGCATGTTTTGGTTGTGCCGTACCACCTGGCGTTGAATGGCCAGGCTGAGAGAGCAATAAGGTCTGCCAAAGAGACCTTAGGAAGGATGGGAGGGGAGGATTGGCATGAAAAATTAGCCAAGTACCTTTTAATCCAACATGCGACACCAAGCGCAGCCACTAACCGCTCCCCGGTGGAGCTCCTGATGGGTCAGCGATTGTGGATAAGCCTTGACAGGTTGCATCCAAATTTCTCCCCTTCCTGTCCCTTAGATTCCTCCAGCAAGTCCAGGATTTTTAAACTATATGACCCAGTTTATGCGAGAAATTTGGCAGGAGATCCTTTAAGGGTACCCAGGGAGATAATTGCTGTCACTTGCCCAAAATCCTATAGAGTTAGAATACCTGATGGCCAGATTTGGCGGCGGCACATCAATCAATTGTGAGGTTGGTGGAACGCATCCAAGGACCACTGGCCCAATGGCGACCGACAAGATGGCAACCGACTGACAAACAACAAAACCGATGATCCCGAACCCGAGATGACTATCGCTGAGCCTCAGCTCAAGCAAGACTTACCTTTTGACATTTCTCCAAGTCAATAAGAACCTCCTGTGTCCACATGCCCTAAGTTGCTACCACAGGAGACAGCTGGTCGCACACCTGACACCTCGCCATTGGATATTCCAACTGAACCACATAGGTTGGGCTGAGTCAGGTGACGCCCCGCCTACTTGCGAGAGTATGCATGCCTGTAACTGGGGGAAAGGGGTGTTACGTACCGACGTGGTCCTCGTTCTAGTCCACAGTTCTGGCAGGAGTTGTAGCCGCTGTTCATTGGCTGGCCAGGCTGACAGCTTCAATATAAAAGGAGCTGTCAGGAGAGTCAGCTGTTGCCCGCTAGCATGCACAAACTTGCTAGCTTGTGGCAGCTGCGGGTAATCAGTTAATGTTACAATAAATGTTCAAATCGTTCTAAAAGGGTTGTCTCCCATTACTGACACCGCCGCTATAACAGATAGAGATAGAGACAGAGGTGGTATTCTGCAGGTTCTGACCAGTTCTGGAGAACCAGTAACAGAAATTTTGAGTAGTTCAGAGAACTGGCAAATACCACCTCTGACTGGCCCCCACCCCCATCTATTCTCTGCCTCTGAGTCCCAGCTGATTGGCTGGGTCTTCTTTTGTTACCCTGCACAGGAGAATGGAGCTGGAAAGCAGGTTAGTGGGGTGGGGAGGGAATGGGATTTTGTAGTAATCTTCACCTGCCACGACCAGCAAGCCATGACCAACAAGCCATGACCACCAAGCTACGACCACAGAACCATTAGTAAAATTTTTTGACTCCCACTATTGGATAGCTAGCTAGCTAGCTAGATAGATAGATGAAGATAAGTTGGCAGTCTTAATAAGCACTTGAAATCTGATATCAGTATTGGCAATGTTATGTCTTGTGCTCAGCCAAATGAAGGAAAGTAGTTAACAATTATATGCTCAAAAATAGTATATTATTTCTATATATTTTCATATATTATTATAAATTAGGTAACATTTAACAAGAAGAGATGCCAAGGCGAATTAGGATATTGTTGCATCAGAAATGAAAGTCTTAACATTCAAAATTTTTATTTTTCAAACATGTTACATAGAGATGATGACTAAAGGCAGAACTCCCACCCACTACTAGAATCTGCTTCTCCAAACAACTGATTCCTATTCGTTCTTTGGAACCCAATCTCTTAGAGAGAGAGAAAAGTTAAGTGATGTGTTGTTTTGGAATAAAGAGAAAGAAATATAATAGAAAGAAAGAATGACTATGATAGGGAAATGATCACCTGACCCTATTTTTGACCAGACTGTTGTTTCTGGGAATAGTCCAAATCACACTGTGTTGTTTGGAAGGAGGATAAATTGACTCTCCCAAATCCAGAACATAAATCTGGGAGAATAGAGAAAATAGAGAGGATTGGTCTAAAATCAGCCCCCAACTTTGAGGCCAAAGAGAGAACGAGAACTCATAGAGTTTGCCTCTAATCTAGCACTTAACACCACATCAAGCTAGTCAAACTAATTCAATCTCTTGACATGTTAATTTAAACCCCGTATAAACATATTGTGCCACTTTATCATTTTTAAATCATTTCAAAAGCATAAAAAGTTTGCTCTTTAATATACAAGTATAGTACATTTCTTTTCAGCTATGAAAAATAATTCTCTTTGACAGATGCAAGGAATTTTGATATATTTTTCTGTGTATTTTTTTTTATTTTCTAGTGATCAGGAAGCATCAATATTAGAAGGTAATATAGAGGCGAACAATTTTGTTTAGGCCAAACAAATCTTCTTCTTCAAAAGAAGGAAAAAACTAGATTTCAAATTCAGTGAGATATGTTCACACATGAAATCTCTGGGTGACTCCTTTCCTAAAGACTACAGTGTGTCCATTATTTCCTGCTATTTCCAGGTATGAAATATGATTGTCATAAAATAAATATGGGTTTTTAAAAAAGGAAAAAACCCTCATAAATTCTATCTATTAACCCAGGAAAATACAGAAAGTTCTGATCCTGCCCACAGTTTTGATATGATCCTCATAAAGCTTGCATTATTAATATAGAGAACAGCAACAAAAATGATTAGAGACTGGGGACTAAAACATATGAAGAACAGTTGCAGGAATTGGAAATATCTAGTTTCATGAAAAGAAGGAGTAGGAGTGACATGACAGCAGTGTTCCAACATTTGAGTGGCTGCCATAAAGAAGAGGGGTCAACTTATTCTCAAAGCACCTGAAGGCAGGACAAGAAACAATAGATGGAAGCTAATCAAGAAAGGAAGTAAACTAGAACTAAGGAGAAATATCCTGGCTGTGAGGTTGGACTAGAAGATCTCCAATGTCCCTTCCAACTCTGTCATTCTGTTATTCCTAGATCATTGAGCTTACCCCTAGGTTAAGTAGATAGGTGTAGGCAGTCTTCAGTAGGCTAGTTAGCTAGTTTTAGAATATTTTTGTCGTGTGAAAGCTAATCTTTTTTACAGAACAAAAACCAATTCAAGTATATCTATTACCAAACATATTATCAGCTGCTCAGTTTTGTCTTTAAAGATATAAGGATTCTTTATATCTTCCAGGGGCCTTGCACGTCAATGCCTATGTAAGTACAGAGACCAACTGTTCTATTGTTCCTTCATCACCTGCCTCTCTGTTAGGAATGACCTACCCTTGAAATAAGCCTTTCTGATCTCTACACAAAACGTTCTGCACATTTTATCTCTTCAAATGGAGCCCTCACAGACAACTGGAAGGGACCCATTTTTCTAGTCAAAAGTTTTCCAGTCCACAAGAAATGGAACATTTTGAAAGCATTTTTTTTGTGTCACCACCACTGCCTATGGTTTTTCTATTCATTTAAATTTAATATGGAATTATCCACATCTTCTATATGTGCCAATGGGAAGTCAAAACCTGGGTTTGCACAATTTGTAGGTGAAATATTATATGAATGCAGAATCTCATAGAGATATGATGCTAGTTGTGCAAACATAGTTTAACTCTTAGTTTAACTCTTTATTATATATTAACTTAATGCTAAATGCATTACAAAGCAGAGGTGCTATTCATCAGGTTCTGACCAATTCAGGAGAACCTGTAGCAGAAATTTTGAGTAGTTCAGAGAACCAGCAAATGCCACCTCTGTCTGGAGATTTTACAGTATCCTGCCACACCCATCAAGCCATGCCCACAGAAGCAGTAGTAAAAAAATTTGAATCCCACCATTGTTACAGAGTGTTCCACTCAAATATAACTTTCAGTGGTATGTATTTTAGAATAATGCATAGTAAAATAATTATCATTAGCTAGAGTTTGCCAGAAAAGTGCTCCAGGAAATAATAATAATGAATGGGAGAAGAAAAAAACAAATGGAAAAAAGAACCCCAAATCACCTAAAAATCACCTTCTTTCCTATTTTGCAGAAGGCAGTCTGTAATTTGTTTTGTAAATTAGGCTAAAATACAAATGTATATGAAATATATACAATTTATATTCTAACTGCTCTTAAAAACACTCCTATTTCAGATATCTCTCTCTGATATCAAATATTTCACAACTAAATTTGGGAAATATTAAGATTGCAGTCCTTTGTGTGTTCATATTTGAAAAAATATTTTCTCCTGGTATATAGTTTGAAAGCATAAGAGCATTGATCATAATAAAAAAACATACAGCTAAATTATCTGTGAAGATAATCACAGTGTGAAGATATTAAATACATAATTTAATGATATCTTGATTAGGGATAATCAAATGGCATTAAAGGATGCACAAGCTTTCAAACTTTCCAGTTAACCATGATGATATAAGAAAAGTAGGAGCAGAAGAGGAATGATGTTTAGGACAGATGTTTTAAGCCAGGAACTCAATGTCAGCTCTAAGAAGGAATTTATGGGCTGAATGCAAATTCATTCTTTGGACCAGATTGTACCTAGATTTCATGTCAGGAAACTGCTTCCTTCTGTCTTCAGCTCTGGAAACTAATAGTCCTATTGATATGGTTCTTACTAATCTTTATTTTCTCAAAGACAAAAAGGAAGAAATAATGGAGTTTTATATTAATCTGAATGGAGAAGAGCTTAGAGTTGTTTATATGAAGACAGTAATTAAGGGTTGCATAAAATCATATGCGGATTAATCATTCTGAGTAGCTAAATGAAGCTTCTTCCAAATAATGGTAATTTCTTATGAACACTTACAAGATTTTTCAAGTTGTTGTACAATTTAGAGGCCTATCTGATCAAAGATTAGAGTGTAAGCCAAAGAAGTGCTGATATTCCATGAGCAATGATATATTTGTCAAAATAATTACGTCTGTTCTGTTTTTAATTTTCCAGCAAATCACTGAATTTATCAGGATTTACTAATAAATAATAGTATGCATAAAACTAAGCTAAAAATGTATTTTTTATTTCTGAAATGAGAGAATTTCTACTCTCCTATACAGTTAATAATATTGATTCTTAAAAGTTTCTTAGGAATTGCAAATCTGATTTCAAATTATTTGTTTAGAGTTAAGTATTTTGCATAACATTATTTTTAATAAATAGCAATAGCACTTAGACTTTAAATGAATATTGAGGTTTTAAATGTAGTTTTATTATTCTAACTGTAGGCTATGTTTCACTGTTTTGAGCTCCCTCCCTCCCTCTCTCTCTTTTACTGGAAAAGATATTACTCATTTGTCTGTCTGTCCCTCCAATATAAGTAAGCAAATAAGGAGACAAAAATATAAAATGCCCAATTTAAAAGCAACCTTAACTTCCCTAGAAGTGCAGCTGGCCAGATTTCTGATTAGGAAAAAAGTCCAAAAAATGTTGCAAAGATATATGTGCAAACACAGGTATTTTTGTGCAGTAAATTAGCACTCACAAATATAGATCAAAACTATACAAATAGAATCAAAGATGAGACAGCTGTTGATGAAATCAAACGCAGAAGAAAGTCATAGATCAAATGAAGTGTTTCCAAATGTTACAAAAATATTGGCTGTTGCACTATGTTTGCCATTTCTATTAAAATAATTAGACATCATAAAGGGAGGAAAAACTATTGTAAATCTTCATATCTGTGACAGAGGCTTGGAATCTAGATGTATTAATCTGCATTTTTAATTCACTGTTAAATATACCCTGTTGGAAGGCCTGGTTGTTTTTACATTAAAATAAGGCCTTTGATGTCCTTTAATGCTTCACTGTGGCCTCTAATTTGTCAGGATACAAATGTCCCAGCAGCTGTTGGAAATATTACTTTTGCAGTCGTGGCTCTGGCCAATAAAAAATCCCAAGAAGTCATCTTCCTATCTGGCTGCACAAAATAGCACAGAGAAAGTAGTCATCTCTTTGAAGTATCACTCCAATTATAGGTTTTAACCCCACAGGTCACAGTTTGATTATTTACACAGTGCTTGTGTAATTCTGTCGCAATTCTAAGCTTTCTGTAGATCCACAGCATTTGCCAGCTCCAATAGAGGAAATTTCAGGTGGCAGTTCTGATGCCATTGACCTGTATTTGATAGGGTTAGACAGCATTTGGATGATCATTCTATATCTGAGAATTACTTTTTGTTACACAATGGTTTAGTGATAAAATCAAAAGAAATTTGACTTGCATTTCAGTCACCACCAAAACCATTGTAAGTGTATTACTTATACTCCAAAATATAAAATGTGTGCATTTATATGGGTTTCTATGTATTTATGCATGTATATAAAAGAGAAAGAACACATGTACATAATATTGGCTTGGCAAATCTGAATTTGTCAAATAAAAATGCATATAAAATTAAGTCATGTGTCTCTTTATTCTGAAGTTAAGTGCTGGTATTGATGCTTGACATACAAAATGGTCATGCTGGTTAAATTGTCTAATTTTATTACATTAGACACTTCTTGACAAATGCATCTGCCAGCAGGAATAGTAAATGCTGTACTTGGGTCAACATAGCAGCTTTGTAATTTCTGATTTTGCTCTTTCTCTTCCCCTTCTCTCCCCCGAAAATTCTTAAGATTTGTGACTATAAACCAGGATCTTTTAAAATTGTGACTAAGCTGACAGCTAAATTAGAAAAAAATCATTCAATATTTTTTGAATTATACCATTTAAATTGCCTGCTTTTTCTATCTATTTTTTTTTCAGCCTTGATGGTCTGATGGCCTCAAATCCATCAGGACAGTTTAGAAAGGGGAACCTATATGCAAACCAATACTACCTACATTTAGCTGAAGTACATTTTTCAGTGGGCTTACAGCAAGGTATGTCTGCCTGTGCCTCAATTTTGCAATTTGATTCTGTCTATGTTATAAGCACATCCCACTGATTCAATGGCATGTCTTTCCAGGTCGGATGACATTGGAAATCTGGCTTTTGTTGAGTAGGGGTCAGTTTCTGAAATTGATGAAAATAATTACTGCTGCAAATTTATTTTGATTATGCACTGAATTCCTTTTCTCTTTCTGAAAATGGACATAGAGGATAGATTCTGATTGTTGTATTGCTGAGGTAGGTTTGTGGCTGATACAAAATATCTGAGAAATATTTTGCACCCTTTACAAAAGCTACAATTCACAGAAGCACAATATTCTGTTTCGTTAAAATTTGACTAATTACAAGTATTTCCTTGGGCTCCAATTGGCAAAATGACAGTGATAGATCAGTGATTTGTACCTCAAAATTTTGGCTACGCCGGTAGGAGTGTGTAATTCAACACATTATTAGTGTTGAAATGAGAAAAACAAAGTGTACCTATAAATAACTAAGATATAAATTTCCTAATATTATCTGGACATCAATGACAAAGAATATAATTTAATACTACAAATTTAGAAAAGCAGAATACAAATGTTTATAAATTGTCCCAAATTTCCTTTTGTCTTCTTTCTTTCAATAGATTAGAACACAAACACATGCACAAGCTCTGGAGAGGTAGATAATGTTTTTGTACTGAAAGGCACATCTGAATATTTGAGAGCAGAATGTGAATACAGTACTTTAACAGAAAGTTGCTATTTCCAAGAATTTTCTATGCTAGTGTGGCCAGTCGTAGTACTTGCAGACACTGATGTCTACTATGTTTTCTAGTTTTCTGCCAATCCAAATTATCTTTGTCCAGAACAAAATGAAACAGTACCAAAGATAGGACTATAAAGCAAAATATTTATTACAGTCATAAACTAACATACAGAATGGGTTCTAGCAACTTTTACTTTTTATGATTATTTAAGATACCACTGATATATTTTTAAAATATAATAGATCAAAAGCAGAGGCATACAACGTGGGGGTCATGAGAATCTTGGCTGTGGCTTTAGCAACAACAACAAAGTTGTTGGAAAACTTTAATGTTTAATATGACATATACTTGGGAGGCAATAGCATAAACAATATTAAGTTAAATTTCAATTGCATTTTAGTATAACAAAATAGAAT
>NC_142012.1:140651278-140678778 GCF_049901735.1 Notechis scutatus | reverse complement strand
AGGGTTGTCCATGTAACACTTTTGTTGTGCAAGTTGCACTTGTGTCTGTTTTTTTCTAGGTACAATTCAAGGTGCTGGTCATCATCTATTAAATATGGTAATTTACAAAATGTGTACTTATGTCAAAGTCAAGCAGGAATGGTTGTCTTTTATACAACATATTGTGTAGAAAGGCAAGTTAAGACACTTATAATGTGGTTTCTGAAAAGAGGAACATTAACATGATTCAAATAAAAATGAACAATAATGTCTAAAATATTTAAGCAGTAATATTAACCAGAGAAAATATGGAGAGAAAAAACAAGAGATACAAAAATCATTTTTCCTATAATGCCTTGGCTTTTTTTTAATAAACATTTTTTTATAATTATATTTGCACTTCAGCCTTCACACAAGTATGAGGCTTACTTTTTGTATAATTTCTTATTTCTTTGTTTTTGCTATTTTGTTTGTTTATTTGTTTTTGCTTTGTTATAAAAGGACCACATGGTTAAAAGAAAGAAAGAGTAATGCTTTAGGATTGTGGTCATTAATTAGAATATATCTAAGTGTTGAATAGATTATGCATTAAAATATAGATTGTTACAGTCTTAACCTATAACAATGATGCAAGAAAAGATGTCACATAAATTATATTGTAGATAGTAGATAACAATATTTAGTTAATCCTTCTGCTAATGGAATAGCATAATGACGAAAGCCATTGCTTCTTACAATATACATCTCTGAAACACTTTCAAAATCTACTTGAGAACAAAATATCTTGCACAGACCTCAATTACACCATATCAATTAGCTTTTTAAAACAAACAAACATATAAACACAGAGCTACATAACTTATATTTCTCTGTATGTCTCTCTATGGAAAAATACAGAGCAACATGGGGAAACAACAAATACCATCAGTTTTATTAAAAGATAGTAGCCTTAAAAATGTACTGTGAACAGCTAGATTATTGAAAAAGAGGACATATTCTATAGTTCTGCAATTATGTAGGGAATACATGGTCTATGTTCATACGCTATTTTATAAGCAATGTAAAAATTTAATATTTGGATAAAATGTGTTCCTGTCATAAGCTGACTGAAGCTTTTGGTTCAATTCATTTCATTCCCTGAAAATACAGAAATTAAAACAATTTTATGGGGATGTTTATTAAAAAAAACCCTACATATTAATTCTATATAATTATAATATAGGGAGGTTGAGCAGAAAATACTTATTGTACATCTTTCTCTGTCCTCTTTTCTCTACAATAGAGCATAAAAACTTTTCAGGCCTAACTTTTCAAGTTAGGATCTTATTTCTGATGTGAGCTTTTAGCAAGGTGGTCACAGCTGGCAGCAGGTGGTTCAGAAAATGCCCATTTTATTTGGCATTATTTTCTTCTGAAATGCTTCACAGCTGATGCTCAGCAACAAATGTTTCTCACTGTGTGAACATAGGGAATATTACATATTGTAGGATTGTAACAGTAAAGAACTTGAGAAATGTCCTTCTTGCTCATTATTTTCAAATAAATTGCATTTATTCTCAATTCTATATGGACAAAGAACTACCTGCAACTAAGTTTATACTGTTTTTAATGTTATCCAGTGTACATTGTACACTGGATAACATTAAGAACAGTGCAGGTTTACTTGCATGGTTAAGGCAGATGGATGGTTTAGAAATATGAATTATAAATGAATAAATAAATAAATTCTTTTATGAATTAGATGCTCATTAAGTATCTATATAAAACATCTGCAAGCTTCCTCAGCAGGTAATGTGATACAGAAATCAGTTCTGAGCATATAATATAATCTATGTGAGAGCCAGCTTGGTGTAGGATTAAGGCTAGAATCTAATAGGCTGAAAATTTTAGTTTACTTTTAGGCACGAAATCAGCTGGATGATCTTGGGCCAGTGCCTCTCAGCCCTAAGAAGGAGGCAACAGAAAACCACTTCTGAAACACCTTGTCAAAAAAGCTGCATGGCCTAGTCCACACTCCTCTCAAATGTGCTCAAAGAATCATCACAGACTTGAAGGCATGAACAAAAAAGAAACAACGAAATCCATTTATGCAAATGCCTGGCTGACTAAAAAAAGAGATACTGTAGTTTCAAATGGACTACCTGTCAATCCTAAGGACAAGAATTTCTGGATTTGAATGTATTAATATTTTAACAGAGGGTTTTTTTTTCCCCGTCAAAGATTGCATTCCAAAGAGACCCAGGTAATGGGTGGGTCAAGAACCAGAAGAGACATCTACTCATTGGCTTCTCCCCACCCCCCACCCCCATTTCTGAAACCCTCTTATTTCATGTCTCTCTCATCTCTTGCCTCCTCCCAAACTGCAACCTGGAAAGAAGGACAAATAGTTCTTACCAAAGGCCTGAATGAACTATTGCAGAGGGCTTTTGAAATAATGTTGAGAACTATATCATATTAATCTGAGCACTGCATGTGCCTTAGGCTACCACTATTGGGAAATATTGTATAAAAATGCAGTTTTCTATTATAGATCGTTTTATGCAATATGGAGGGACATTTCCTTTGTTTTTTTTTTCATACATAACTCCACATACTTTTGCATTACTGGCATATAGTATGAATAGTTTAGACCATACCAGGATGTATTTGCCAAGATCTTAACTCTTACAAAGTGGCCCTGCTCAGCATCCCTCAATGGAAGGTGCATTAAGTGAAGAATAGGATTTTCATTTTTGCAAAACTCCAGTCTGTAGCCATGTTTGGCAATGATTGAATCTTCCCATGCTGAAACCAGCACCTCTACTTTTTATTGAATAACTGAGAACATTAACTTGCAGTAAACAAAAAGTTCACTCTTGCCCTGAATGTGTACAGTTTCACATATTTGGCAATGCTTATTTCACTATTTGTTTTTTTATGCCTTTTGTTAAAGTTAAGTTGTATACATAAATTGTATTGTAGCAAATGATAACAATATACCGGCACTTTTGAAATGTCGAACTCTTGATGGTTGAGGAGTGTACCTCTGTCTTATGGACATCCATGAAGGGTCTTTCCCTAGCAGTGTGCATAGGGCCTGTGGACGATAGATGGGTGTTGTTGTATTGTTTTTCATTGGGAGGGCTAACAGCTCTGAGTGCGCGGGCCCGGGAGGAGTTTCACATTATTGCCTGGTGGGCCACAAATTCTTCAAGAATGGTAAAGGGTATAAAGTTGTGCCTACCCTTGGCCACGAAGGTGTCGGACATCTGGAGCCACTGTTCAATTAGCACCTGCGGGAGTTTTCAAACGATCTTGTTTTGCATGTCATCATGGTCAAGACAAGCAAGTCCCAGTAACTTGGAATCCCGTTGTGGAGTATATTAGAGAGTTCCGCGATCAGGTGAGGCTTTCCGATAGGAATTTTAGAAAATCTGTGGAGACTATCCAGGAGCGTTGATTGTACGTCTGAGGCAGCGCCAAACAGATTGTCGAGTCTTTGCCATGACAACTGTAGGGCAGTGTCTGGGTTGTCTAAGTGGGAGGCATAAAGTGCCTTTTTATCTCTGACAGACTGCAGCCCTAGCCACGCCATCAAGTGTACAAGTACTTCATCGGATTTCAGGCGTGCAGCCTGAATGGGGCGCAGGAAAACTTTCTTCCATAGGAGATATTCGCTGCCTGGCTCGTCAGAGAATTTGTACACACCGTTTGTGGCCAAATCTAGCTTTCCTCTGCTTACTGCCAACTCTTTCCAGCTGCTGAGAATTGTAGCTTCAGTTTCTTATTTTCTTAGACCACAAGAAGAAATACTTTGAGTTCCTTCATCTGCATTTGAAAAAGAGTTTGTAGGTAGTAACTGGGGAGAAACAGGGTAGATGGGTAAAACCTGGCTCCTCCCTTTGTTTTACAAATTGGCTCTTTCCCAGTTAGGAGTTGTAATTTGAGCCACAGCACTTCTTTTGCTGAAGAGAAAAGGAGGGGGAATTTGCCCCTTCCTGGCTCCAAGATGAGAGGTTTGCGGGAGAAGTACAAAAGGAATACCATGCACAATTACTCCTGGCTTCAAAATATTTTTGCCTTATCACAAATCCAAATTAATTGTCTTTAGACTGATGGGCTTCAGGACTTCAAACTAATCATCTTTTTACTGTTTTGTATTCTGTACAGTGGTGGATTTGTCTTCTGTACAGATGCAGATAGATAAACTCCACAAAACATCCATAACAAAGTACTTTTATTGGTTCATCAGTATCCTCATAATTCACATTTGTGATGAAGGTCTTCTTTAATGACCAATCCTTTGCATATCTGTCTTATAGATAAAAAGATGATTATCTGCTATCCTTTTCCCCTCATATCATAGCAAGAGAAGTAGACCAATTACCACGAGCCCATGAGTTCAGCCAAGAGTGAGGAAACCTCCTCCAACCCATCGAGGGTCAATTTAGTGACCAATCAGGATTACAGATGTGGTCACGTGACATGGACTATATTTTCCAGGATACCTTAACTACATTTACCATGATGCATTCCCTTAAGGGGACAGCTCACAATTGCTACCTATCCAATTCCCATACACTGGCTGGACAGCACATGAAATAAAAATGATAATTTGGGTTTCTGTACCCATATGGCTACCTGATTACTTCCAAGCTATATAAAAATGGTTTGAGGTACAGTATACTATACAAAACCAAATGCCCCAAACAGTAATAAAACATCCAAATCATATATTTAAAATAAGAAAAATAAGAAAACCCAGCCATATCAATGTCACCGAATCTCCCACCATTAATCTGAAATTCATCAGTAGTGACAGACTCCTTGAACACATACTTAAATCATGCCAAATTTGAGCTTCCAAATGCCATATTCTATATTTTGTTGGAATTTTCTGATGCTTGTAGAAAGCTAAAGTTGCAAAAGTAATTGGAAAAGGTAAGTTGGGGTCATGAAAAAAATTGGTTTAGAGGGTAATGGATGGGTAACTCCACCATAACATGTGACTCTTGGCACAAATACTACTGAAATGCCCTCTAAATTATTAAGCAAAGCAAACAGGCTATCAGAACTCCAACAAATCCCCCTCATTCAAAGCAAAAGTCTCTAGCCACATCTCAGAAAAAGTCATTTGGTTTATTAGAAATTGCCATGTTGGCACGTGACTGAGTGCAGCTGACACTAAATCACATCATACATTTCCCCCTTGACTCTGGTTTTTCCCCCACCCCCTGGCTGTGACTTCTCCAATAGGATACATCTGTCTCCAAGAGTCATCCATCATGCTCTCCAATAACCTTCTTATGCTCTGACAATTTTGGGCTGCTGGGTTGATTATCTGGGCATTTCAAGAATGCCTTGTTTTCCTCCACTCCCTTTTTCTGGCAGCTAAAAAGACCAAAGGAGTATCTTTTAAGTTGATATTCAGCTCCTCTCACTTCCTGAAGGTGACCTGTACAACACAAAAAGAAAACAAATTTATTACAGGTACAGAACTTAGGGTTTCGAACCCCCCCCCTCGCAGGTTTGGTTGGATTTTCTGCATGGAACCTCATCACAAGGCGATCAGCTTGGATGTTCCTACTGTTTACCCAAGGCACCTCTGATAAAGGGTAGCTCTTCCACTTGATTAGATATTGGAGTTGTCTCCTGTGCCTCCTTGAATTGAGGATTCACTGTACCTCATAATGGGTTTAGCCTCCTATGACCACAGGGTGTGGGAGTTCACGAGGTGGTGGCCTCCATTTGATGGTGAGGAAGAGGTTGGGGTCCCTTTGCTATCCTCAACCTTTGACTATCCTCTTGCCACCAGATGGTCGAGCTCCACTTGTCTAGCCAGGAAACTCCCAATATGACTGCATCTGTAATTTTGGGAGCTACTATGAATCAAATTGTCTCCCAGTGCTCCGCTAGCTCTAATCTCACTGGTTCGGTTAAGTGAGTGGCGTAGGTGCCTCCCAGTAGGGAGCCATCTACTTGTTCGAACTGGATTGGGTGGGGTAGTTTTTTCACTCTGATTTTAGGACCGTGGTCAGATTAATCAGGCATCTGGTGCAGCCTGAATCTATTAAGGCTTGGAAAACTCCCTTATTCTCCATCTTTGGGGCCGTAAGCCATATTGGGAAAATGAAGGGGGAATCGGTCCACTCACCATTGGGTCATCTTCCCCCTCATCCTCGCTGTTGTAAGGATCCGGCAACTGGTCATCATTGTTCAGAATTCCTTCCTCTTCAGCTAGCTGGAGAGGGACCTCTGCAGCCTGAAGAACCCTCTGGGATGCATTGGTGGCACATTCCCCCCTTCCGCCCTTTTCCCCTCTCCTCACTACCTCTTGTTGTTCACAATACAAGCGACTCAAGCCTTGTGTTCCCACGGGCCATGTGGATGGTGCAGCCTTGTGTTCCTGCACAGCCTGGATTAATTGCTTTGGGGGGGACATTGGGAGGGACCACCAAAATTTTCTCACAGACCACCAGTGGTCCCTGGCCCACTGGTTGGCAATCACTGCTTTACAGCCCTCTCTAAGCAGTTTTACAGAGTCAGAAAATTTCCCCCAACAATCTGGGCCCTCATTTTACCAACTTCAGAAGGATAAAAGGCTGAGTCAACCTTGAGCCTGGTGAGATTCAAATTGCCAAATTGCAGTCATCTGGCAGTCAGCAGAGGTAGCCTGCAGTACTGCATTATAACCACTGTGCCACCATGGCTTGATGTTAGGAGTACCTCAAGTTTTCTTTTTAAATCAACATTGGCATACAATTTTTCAAAAACCCACTGTGACAGTGCCTGAATTCATAAATCCACCCTGGGTTATATCTCCTTATCAGCATTTGCCACACCACTTGTAATTTTTTAATGTATATATAGTCCAGCCTAAGTGAAATTCCTGCCTTTGGATTATTCATATATTAGGATTTGCAACTAATACATCAGTCACAGCACAAAATACTATTATTCCTGGAGACCAACTGTTTACCAGAGTATAACACAAACTCTCCTTCTGTGACTCATTTCATCACACTATTTCACATTGTGATGTTTCAATGTGAAATGAAGTTTTTTCATGCTGTGTTTCTGAGTAGAAAAAAAGACAGATAACATATGATAAATAGTAAGGATTCTGAGACAGCCCTAGCAAAAAACACAGTATGGAGTTATTATATGTAGTTAAATAATTTAGGCCATAAATGTGCTTGTTAACATTTTAGAACTAAATACTTTTTATAAGACTTACATTAGAAATCAGTGAAATTGGGATGGCAGGACTTAATCTGATTTCCTATACAGAAATAAAGAATAAAATTATCCCTGAAAAATATTTTGCAAACTATTTTATTAGTAAAAACCTAGAAGTGATATTGTGCCACTATCCAGCTATATAGTACAGCCACATTTTTATTCAGTGCAGTTTTATTTCAATGCTGAGATAATCAGAAGTGCAACAGAGGAGATTTGTTGCTCTAAATTAGTTATTGGTTGTTTTTGTCCAACATGCTTGATTTGGATACTGAAGGTTTGCATGCTACATAGAATTGTTACAAAATCAGACGGGCTATCTTTAAAGAGTATAGTACACAAACAAATAAACAAAGTAAACCAGAATAATACATATGATAGTGGGGGGGAGAGGGGGGGAGAGGTTTGGGGGGGGGGGTGGGGGGGGGGGGGGGGGTGGGGGGGGGGGGGGGGGGGGGGGGGGGGGGGGGGGGGGGGGGGGGGTGGTTTGGGGGGGGGGGGGGGGGGGGGGGGGGGGGGGGGGGGGGGGGGGGGGGGGGGGGGGGGGGGGGGGGGGGGGGGGGGGGGGGGGGGGGGGGGGGGGGGGGGGGGGGGGGGGGATAATAAGCCTAGCATGTTTTGCAATGCAGTTTTTGCTTAAAATCATATGAACAGTCTTTTAGAAAATAGGTAATATTGCCTAAAATTGAGAGAGAAAACAATCAACATTGGGAAGTGGTTAGGCTTGTGGTCAAATGCTCATGTACTCAATTATCATAGTTCTTTCTTGTCTTTTTTACTCTATGATTGTGATATTCCCATATGTAACTCCTGCTCTTCACGTTATTTCTCTTACCCTTTTTCATTTGAGACTTCCATTTATTTTTTTCTTTCTGCACTGAATCCTGTCTAGAAAATCAATGTTCAGATAGTGCCATCAACTAACAGTTTAGATTTTTGTTTTATAGACCAACACTGTTAAAATTACTTTTTGCTTTTTTGTAGACCAACACTATCATTAGCTGCAAAAAAGAAGACACACATTTTGGTAGTTTTTGCAATATTATCTTTTCCATGTCAGAAAGTCTAGGACTCATTTCTCCCTAAAAAGAAAAATTAAAGAAGAAGCAACTTCTTCATTCTTCATTCGCCTCGTGAGTAGCCCGGGGTTCAGAATTTGTCATGCTAATGCTCTGAACCATTTTGCGCAAATAAACCTGTATTCTACAACCTTTCGTGGTCTTGTGTCCTGAACTGGAAGCAGGATCTGCTACAACAATATTACTGGAGCAGAACTACAGTATATGTAAAGTGTGCTTGCAAGATGAAAAGCCTTGTTTGTTCTGTACCTTCCAGATCCCCACCCCCCATGAGTTAATTCTTGAGAGAGTTCCTTGAGTCAACCTTCTACTTCCTCTTGGCAGATATGCTTGAAAAAGGGGCTCTTTGACCACAGAAGTAATGTGTTTCTCTGTTTTTCCAGGGGCCTCTTAAACAAAGAAATATAGATCACTCCAGCAGGTGCAGTGATGCTCCCAGGAACACTCTTTCCTTAACTGGGGAGATATCTAGAAAGACATAAAAAGTCATGTTGTACATGAATCGCTTTGTAATTTTCAAAATGCTTTATTTCCCTGTGGAATCTGTTTATAAGGGAAGAAAATACTTGATAAAAAGAAATCACACCATATTAGTTTTACAGTTATCATCTTATATGAAAGATATATTTTTTTTTCAATGAATTGAATGAAAATTGGTTAAAAAAAGTGCACAGGTATTTTAATGACTGTAGGAATAAGCATTCCTAGGAATATTGGTTTCAGGAAAAAGAACAAAAGCTATCGTTCAACGATATTAATTATTATTACGATTTTGAAATAGGAACCTTGTTAGGAATAACAAGGTTACCTAACGTAGTTTGGGTAAAATAATATATATAAACTATGATAGTAAGTTTAAGTGTGTGTCACTTTAAACTGCAAAGCATGTAATTTTGGGTGCGGTTGTAAAACCGCCATAAGAGGGAGCAAGAGAACCTGCTGGATTGCTAACTATGCTGGATTGATGGTTTGCTAACTGCGTGTTCCCTGCTGCTGAGTTTTTGAACGTCGAAGGAAGAAAGGAGGTTTGACTTCTTTATATCTCTACTGCGAGGAGATATATTAGTGGACTGATATTTGTAAGTTTACTAACCCCTTTTTCGACACTGGACTTTGCAACTGAATAATCCCCGAACGGACTGAACTAGTGAATGATATATGGACTGTTTGACTATGATAAAACTCTTACTGGAATAAACTATTTAACTAGCACAGTGTATCTGTTTTACTGAGTGTAAGCTACAAAAACATTTATCTCACATATTTGCCTGCCTGCCTGACTGCCGTGCAAATTCTGCTAGGGTGTATCCCTAACAAACCTGCCTACTAATGTGTTCAATCTATAATTTCCACTTGAATATTGATTAGAAAACTGCAAATTTTGTGATTGAAACATCCAATCTAATTTTTGAATAATCATGATTCATGATTCCATGTTCCACTCTATTCTATGGTATCCATCCTTTTTTCCTTTGTGAATGGGAAATTAATCCCATTACTCTAATTGGTTTTCAAGAGGTTTTGGTTGGTAAAATTAAACTTTTTTTAAATGAATCTCTATATTTTGTCTTTTTTCTCCCTCTTCTATTGTTCCAGTTTTTGTCCTGGCTTAATTGAACTTATGGTTATCCTTTATTTTTTTAAAAATATAAATAATAGAAATATTATTTAATCACTCTGAAACACTGTCTGTAGGAAGATAGCATGGTTAAAAGTGTAGCCTATCTCTCAGAAAAGTCCCCCCTCTCCAATTCCTGATCTTCTGGAATTCCCATTAAATTTTACACAACTTTTTCTTGGATTTTCCCTGCCCACTTTTCCAGGTATTTCCCTTACAAAGGAATCAAAAGAAGCCTCCCAAATATATTCAAGAGGTAATATTGATTCTCTATTCACAATTGTCTTATTGTCTCAACTGAGTTTGGATCAGTTTCAGAAGAAGAACCCACAAATAAAAGCACAACACCTTTTGGATCAGTTCCTCTCTAGCCGATGCTGTAGATTGACCTAAATAGGGAGGCAAGATGTGATATTCTGCTTCAGTCTCATTCCATTTCTTGGTATGTAACATTGTTATATTAGGGAAAAGTTGAAACTCGTGTGTTTGTGTTTCTCTGTGTATATGTCATTCTATAACCTTTTGCCTTTTCCATATATAGATACCTCTGTTCCTAGTGAACATATTGGTTGGACTGCTTCTGAAATCTGTTATTAATACCAAGTGCCATGTGGATATTCCCTCAAGTATTTATTGTATTATTACCACAATAGCTAATTTTCAGTTAAGACACCTTTTTATTAGCACATAATACAATAGTATGGTGAAATTCTGAGGATCATATTGCTTTTAAAAAATATATTCAAAAGAATAAATACAGTGGTTTGGAATGACATTTACTTCCAACTATTTCCAACAGTAAGGATTGATTTATTACACACCTACTCCATCTGACATAAGGTAATAAACTCTGATGTATTAATCACGTAATTTAATATTTATGGTATTTGCCATGATTAAAATTGTTGACATTTTAATAATGATACCCTAGAAGTAACTAAAAGATTTGCTATTATTAGACTCCATATTAGAACAGTTGGTCTCCCATATGACCTATCTAATACAAAGTGATATGCTCTTCTATACTTCCTACTTGTTCTGAATAGCTAATGTAAAAAGCACTTGCTGTTCTAATTTCCTGTGGATTGCTTGGCTTAATGTGCAAACTTTTTACTGAAAATGAATTATAAAATAAGACAGAAGGATTATATGGATCTCTAATGAAATGACAGTTTTATTAAGAATCATATATCTGTTGTGAACTCAGAGAAATGACATATAGCTTAGGACAGTTTTAGAAAAGTTCTGTTTTCTTAGGAACCTGCTCTGCTTACTAAGAAAATATTACATAGGTTAAACTAGTAGATATAAAAAAGATAAAGCAAAAATGACTGGAATCTGATGGTTAATATTTGGATGGAAGACTACTAAGACAAATCAGGTTGTAAACCAGTTTGGAAGATTTTTTTTAAAATGACAGCAATAATAAAACATTTTCACAGTTTCCACACTATTCCCAAGAAAACTGAGGATATGTCCATAAAATAATCTGAACATGAGTTTTGATTGACTGTTTCTGCATAAAGAAACAGTGTTCAAATTATGATCTAGCATGTTATTTGCAAAAATATGGACATCTCCCTTGAAAAATGACTTAACTCATCTTGCAGTATCACAGCTTTCAAAAAATCAGCACTGATAGATTGTACTTTAACAAATAAAACAGTGACATGAACTCTTTTCATAAACAAAACCTTCAATATGTCTGAAGATTTTAAGATGAAGTGATCATCTTTAAATGACTTTGCACCTAAGGAACAAGAATAGCAGCTTTTCTTTATATTTATAGTGTTATGTTTACCACTCCTAAATGATTAATATGCATTTTAGACAGAGATGTCACCCTAAGGCAAAAGACTTGGACCAACTCTACTTAAACAACCTCTGTGATCATATTAAGAGCAACTGCGTTCTCTTTGCTGATGATGTAAAGCTATTCAACAACACAGACAATACTGCTATCCTTCAAAAAGACCTTGACTATGTATCAGAATGGTCAAACAAATGGCAACTTCAAATCTCAACAAATAAATGCTCTGTCTTACATAATGGCAAAAAAATCAGAAAATAAAATACAGGCTGAATAGTCAAGACCTTGTTGATGATCCAAACTCTGTCAAGGATCTTGGAGTACTCATCTCAAATGACCTAAGTGTTAGAGCCCACTATAACTACATAGCCAAAAAGACGTTAAGACTTGTTAACCTAATCTTACATAGCTTTTTCTCTGGTAATATTACACTAATAACTAGAGCATACAAAACATTTGCTAGACCAATACTCAAATACATCAGTCTGGAATACTCAAATACATCAGTCTGGAACCCACATTACGTATCTGATATTAACACAGTTGAGAAAGTCCAGAAACATTTAACAAGAAGAGTTCTCCACTCCTATACTCATTGCAGAATACCTTATGCAACCAGACTTGAAATTCTAGACCTAGAAAACCTAGAACTATGCCGCCTTCGGTCCGATCTAAGTATAGTATATAAAATGATACATTGCAATGTCCTACCTGTCAATGAATACTTCAGCTTCAACCATAACAACACTAGAGCAAACAATAGATACAAACTCAAGGTTAATCGCACCAAACTTGATTGCAGGAAACATGACTTCAGCAACAGAGTGGTCAATGTCTGGAATACTCTACCTGACTCTGTGGTTTCTTCCCCAAACCCCAAAAACTTTAACCTTAGACTGTCTACTATTGACCTCACCCCTTTCCTAAGAGGTCTGTAGGGGCCGTGCATAAGTGCAGCAACGTGCCTACCATCCCTGTCCTATTGTTTCTTTTATGTTTTTTTTATTTTTCCTATATTTATCCATGTATTCATAACTATGTTTTTACTTATACCTATTACCTTGTAAGCAATTGACAAATAAAAATAAATAAATAAATAAATAAACTATCTAAATACATATGTAGATATGTGTAGTTTCTACGTATTCTTGCTTAGACTTATAAATATTTTGAAATGTTGAAGGGCTTTTTGACATCAAGCTAGGACACCACCTAACTGCTAAGATACCTTACAAAAAGGGCATATTTAGCTTAGTATGTAAATGCCATACTATATATCTCCAAAGAATCTTTGTAACTTCAGTTATTTATAATAATTATAAGGAAATTTTAGTCTTACACAGTTAGCCCTTCCAGGATTCTTTGATGAAAGGCAATGATCACTAAATCTTTCTGGCTGAGGTCAGGTCTTTTAATTAGCATTCCTCTTCATTTTTGAAAGTTTGTTTTCAGTTTCAGGCACAGTGGGTTTTTTTTCTATGAGCCCAAATGTCACCAAATAAATTTAATTAGTAGATCTACATTTTTAACATAATGGTACTATATCTTTCTCTTTCTCTCCCACACCCCTGTGCACAGAGACACATATTAATTAAGAAAAAACAGAAAAACAGAGATGCTTAATGAATGCTCAGAAGTAGCATTTCAAAATTATAAAGAACAAGCTCTTGCAGAGTAGAGCTATGTAGACTTCAAAGGGTGCTTCACTTTGACAAAAGTTGTGCAAAACAGCCCTTTGAAACTCCTCTCTGAAGCCGCCTGACCTGAAGTGAACTGGCCATGGTGCTTTGACTTGAGTTATTCCAAAGTCTTGTCTAGCAGTTCTGATAGCCAAAACATACTTTTGTACATTGATTGTGCAATGCAAAATGTCCTCTTGAAGAAAATCTTGCTGCCTCTTCATCTTGACATGAAAACTTGAAAGAGCTTGTTGAGACAAATTCAAGCTATCTTATATAGGCTTAAGAGAGAATATAAATTAGAATCTGTGTTCAAAGCAGAAAAGGATACACACACACACACAATTCTTTGCAGTGAATAATATAATGAAAATAGCATAGTTTATAGCAGAGCTGTTTGTATAAGGATGTAAGGCCAATTCTGAAAATGAACCTCATAATTATTGATTTGGACACATCAAAACTGGTAACTGCAGAATTCCATTTAGCAGAAACAGAATACAATCTGATGTCTATTGACTTCTTTGTGTTCCTTGTACAGGTTCTTAAACTAGAAATTAGTTTGTACCTAGTATGAATGACAATACCAGGCTGGTTTTATTTTCTGCCCTGCCCTAAACCTGTCTGGAACTGTGAAATTATGTTGTACTTAATATTCAGTGCCACTCCTCAGTTATGATTACATTGTTTAATCCTCAGGAAAGCTGAAGGAATCTGTAGTTGAGGAAAGGAACAAGATGGTCTAGGCCAGATGAAGAAACTACAAGTTCAAATATGCTTTGCTTGTTAGCCCCCCAAAAGCGAGATAGTCACAGTAAAGAACAGGTATGGACAACCTGACAATCTATAGCTTCATGTAGTTATCCAACACTTTTATCATATTTTACTGGAATCCACTGCTTATACAATTACTAACAATTGATGGCACTATTTCTGCCTTTTAAAAAGGAAATTATATTTGTAACAAGTTTTGTTTTTAAAAGAACCTCTTGCAATATAGGAAAGACCACCTTAACATCAATGAAAACTTTGTGCTCTCCAGAAAACTTTTATGTAGCTTATGACAGCCAGGAATATCCACTTCTGATGAGGAATGTTGCACAAAGCCTTCATTTCTTATACTTTCTTATATCACAATGTAGAGGTTCCTTTGACTTTAGGGTAGTAGCCCAGGCTTCGTATGCCATATCAATGATTGCCCATCAAAAATGATTGGCAGCAGATTCCAAGTGATTCTAGTTTGGGGTAGGTGGAAGTTTTTATAGGACAAAAATTAATGTCATCTACAGACTTTTTCTTTAAAACCTCCAACCCCAAGAAATTCTAGGGGTTGGGAAAGAGTGTCTGATAGGTCTGAGGATTATACCTTTGGCACACATATCTTTCACAAATAATCTACTGTATTTTTCTCTCCATAAGATGCACCTGACCATAAGACACACCTAGGTTTCAAGGAGGAAAAGACAAAAAAATATGAACATGGAGTGCTGTCTCACTGTTTATATGGAGTGCCAAATATGGAGCAGCAGTTAGTGAGGGAAGGAGGCGGAGCCTGAGAGGACCATAGACAGGTGTCCTCTCATGTGCCAGCTCTGCCTGTTGACTTCTGCACTGAGAAAAGAGACAGAAGAGGTGGGGTTCAGCATTGTAAAAGGACCCAACTGCCATGGCCTGGCTGCTATTCACCATATTCACCCCATAAGAGGCACAGACATTTCCACCCACTTTTGGGGAAAAAAGTGTGTCTTATGGAGCGAAAAATATAGTATGTTATACATATATTGTTGTACACTGTTCAAGATATAACGTTATTCCTGCCAAGATTGTGTCTTCTTGTGCAGGTGGAGGCAGGACTTGTAACATTTTTTATCAGATTGTTTTATTGTTGATCACTCATTCACCCACTCCCAGGGGAAGGACTTACCTTACTTAAACTCCATGTCCCTAAGTCTACTTAGGTGGTAAAAACTTGAATCCAGCCCTAAAAGCAAATTCTGTCTCAACCTCCACTTTGTGCCAAGTATTATTTTCAAGGTAATAACTGATACTGGCAACATGTTTTCAAAATCTGAATGTATCAATTCAAATTTATTAGGAAATAGACGAAGGTTTCTAAAAATGATCCAGAACACCAGATGCAAATAATTTGTGTCTGGCATAATCTGAAGTGAAACTATCTCACTTTGTTATCATGTAATTTAAAAATACTAGATTTGGATTAAAAAATTTCAGACAAATATTTTGCTTTGTAGGCTTTTATCCAAAACATACTTACTAGTGGCTTAGTCTTAATAAGCAGCAAGGGAATCCATTCTTAATAAAAGGATTACCTAAAATCTGCATTTGTGTCATATTAAAGGAAATCTACAAAAGACAGAATAAATGAACTACTTTTGAAACATGATTTTGATTAAAGAATTGAAAGATCTGTGCAAAACTATTAGTCCACTATTTTGGATTTAACTAAGATCTATATTAATTTTATTCTCTTTTTCTTCCTCCTCTATGAACAATATCAAGACAGCATTGTTTGTACCTGTGGATGACTTCTGAAAAGCTTGAAATTGGGGTGGTGTGTCCATCCTTACCTTCCCAGATCTTTCAGAAGTTGTCAGACCCACTAAATAGAGCCGACTTAGAAATCAACTCTAGAAGAATCTACTTCTAAATCTAAATCTACTTTTACTGAGATTGGTTATGAAACAATCTTTTCAAATATGTACTGTTCCTCTTTCTCCTTATAGGTTAGGGAGTGAGGAGGTACCTGCCTAAGCTGCTTCCAAGCATTACCTCATTTTGGACTTTAAAAAATGCTTCCTTTGCCCTTTCCTTGCAGTAGTTCCTGCATATCCTCATCACTGTAATCTTCCTTACTCTCTATAGCGGCATTCAACAGTATTGGCCATGGTATCATTCCAAAGACATCCTCAAGTACTGGTCCAGCTGTAGGCTTCCTTTATATATGTGCTCTAAGTCTGGATATCTTATCTTTTCTATTT
Source organism: Notechis scutatus (assembly GCF_049901735.1). Taxonomy (NCBI): domain Eukaryota; kingdom Metazoa; phylum Chordata; class Lepidosauria; order Squamata; family Elapidae; genus Notechis; species Notechis scutatus. Next base: position 140,662,396 of record NC_142012.1, on the reverse strand, counting down.
AACTTCTATATGAAGCTGCTGGTGAGGTCATTTGGTGGCATGAGGTAAAGTCTCATCAATATGCTGATGTTGTTCACTTATAATCTCAGTCCCACGCTGGCATAAAATGTGGTTCATTTGCTTTTCCACTGCATGGGCCTGGATAAGGACAAGCTCAATTCTAAAAAGACAGTGTAGCTCTGTGTTTATAGCCTCCTAGGGTCCAGAGTTCTATGCTCCATGGAGTGTCATTTTCCTGAACACAATTTGTAGGCCCTTCTAAATCTTGAAACTTCTCCTTGAGGAACAGGTGGTAGCTGTGTCCAGGGACACTTCTATATAAATTCATTTTGGGCATCAGCTGTGCCATTTCAAGGTGGAGGCCTTGTACATATTTGTTCATGTCTCAGTCTAGTCTCAATCCTATCAAATTCTGTAACTGTCAACAGTGATGTCCCACAAGGCAGTGTTCTAGGACCAACTCTCTTCATACCTCTGTTATCATATTAAGAGCAACTGCGTTCTCTTCGCTGATGATGTAAAGCTATTCAACACCACAGACAATACTGCTACCCTTCAAAAAGACCTTGACTATGTATCAGAATGGTCAAACAAATGGCAACTTCAAATCTCAACAAATAAATGCTCTGTCTTACATAATGGCAAAAAAACAACAACAGAAAATAAAATAAAGGCTGAATAATCAAGACCTTGTTGATGATCCAAACTCTGTCAAGGATCTTGGAGTACTCATCTCTAATGATCTAAGTGCTAGAGCCCACTGTAACTACATAGCCACAAAGACGTTAAGAGTTGTTAACCTAATCTTACGTAGCTTTTTCTCTGGTAATATTACACTAATAACTAGAGCATACAAAACATTTGCTAGACCAATACTCAAATACAGCTCATTGGTCTGGAACCTACATTATGTATCTGATATTAATACAGTTGAGAAAGTCCAGAAATATTTCACAAGAAGATTTCTCCACTCCTCTACTCGTTGCAGAATACCTTATGCCACCAGACTTGAAATTCTAGACCTAGAAAACCTAGAACTATGCCGCCTTCGGTCCGATCTAAGTATAGTATATAAAATCATACATTGCAATGTCCTCCCTGTCAATGAATACTTCAGCTTCAACCATAACAATACAAGAGCAAACAATAGATACAAACTCAAGGTTAATCACACCAAACTTGATTGCAGGAAATACGACTTTAGCAACAGAGTGATCAGTGTCTGGAATACTTTACCTGACTCTGTGGTTTCTTCCCCAAACTCCAAAAACTTTAACCTTAGACTTTCTACTATTGACCTCACCCCTTTCCTAAGAGGTCTGTAGGGGGTGTGCATAAGCGTACCAACGTGCCTACTGTCCCTGTCCTATTGTTTCTTTTATTTTTCTTATATGTGCATGTATTCATAACTATGTTTTTACTTATACCTATTATCTTGTAAGCAATTGACAAACCAAATAAAATAAATAACTAAAAACATTCCATCTGGACTACTGCAATCTGCTTTAAATGAGACTGAATTGAAGACTACTCCAAAACTACAGCTACAACTGGTCCAGAATGTGAAACCACATGCAATTTCAGATGCCCCATATTTTCCATGTTGTCTTTCTGTTGTGCAAACAGCACTGATTTTCAGTTTCTTTCCAATTGCAATTGAAGGTGGTTATTTTAATCTCTAAAGCCCTTCGTGGTACAGATTGTTTCCAAGTCCTTTCCTTCAAATTCTGCCATCTGGTGGGATCTCAGAAGTGTGCCTTCTCATGCTACCCCATTTCTATGCAATAGCCTTCCACATGAAATTCTTTCATACAGAAGGATTTGAAGACCTACCTCTTCCTTTGAATATTGGGCTAGAATGGGATGAGCAAATGAGCATAGAGTAGGGTTATCATGTGCCCTGAGGGAGTTTTTACATTGTTATTTTATTGATTTTATTTTGAATCAGCTAGAATTATTATATGCAACAGATAACATATAAAGTCCAATCAAGTAAATCATTCTGTGATATTCACCCCCATTTTTTTGTCTCTGTCCACCAGTTCAACTTATTATGTCAGGGTAAAGATAAAAGTGAAGTTATTGACATTTGATATTTAAATAAAAATGCTTTTATAATTCTCTTTGGCAAAAATGTATCGCATATTCTCAATCAGCTCCATAGGCAAACTGCACTTACTAGAGTCAAAAGGAGAACCAACACAAATAAATCATTCCTTATTCATACTTACACATATGTCATATGATCTTTGTTTATCTATGGAAAGAAATTGAGCCTACCTTTCACAATTTAACTACAGGTCATCCAAAGGACAGGGATCCTGTGATCCATGTAGGCTTCTCAAAGGAGCAAAACACAAGACTTGCTTGATGCAGCACCTGCTGGGAAATTAGCCCTTAGGTATTTTTCCCTCTCCTTAAAAAAATATTGCCAGACTCTGAAGAAAGAAGAAACAGAAAGTCAGATGGCTAAACTCCAAAATGCCATGCTGAAATACTAAATAATCAAATAAAGTTACTTCTGTCTTGATAGTTTCTCAAAACTACAGTCGGAATTAAAAAATGAAGTGAAAGTCAGGCTACTAAGTAAAGTCAGGCATAACACAAAATATTCTATAAAATTTGGACCTAAGCAATAAGGCAAAGTAGTCTGCTTCATTTTCATTCAGCTTAAACCATCTGGATCTAATGCATGCAAAAAATATTTGGAATATTTAATTGTCAGACATCTCGTGCTCTGAACTTCAACATATCATGGGTTGGGTTTTGTCTTTCAATTTTTTAAGAAAGCTGTCAACATCAATACATTTATCAGACAAGATGGATATACAGTTGCATAGGTTTGTGAAAAAATGATCATTGGGGGGATCAGTTTCTAAATTATTCAGACATGTATCTACTTTAATTTAGCAAAGAGACAACATTTTCAATAAATAAAAGACAAAATACATGGGAAGGATGTATCCATCTGTAGTTTTTCACTAAAAGCATCAAGACCAGCTGGTATGTAGGCCCCAGGCTTCTACATTTTTGCAAATTCCTCATCTCTAATATTCAATGTTTCACTTTGACATTATATATTTTTAAAAGGAAATCTCTCGCACAAAAAGTCCTCCAGGGGAAAAAATAGGGTTAAATTTGTCAAGCACTGCATAAGTACTAACTCAGTTCTTTTCATTGAAGACTGTTAGGAACTTCAGTAGATGATAGCTATGGTAATAATCAGCCATGCAGGATTGCTTTCCCCCTCCCCTTTCCAATTTGATTGTTGGAGCAGAAAGCCCAACAGGCAGAAGAGTACATGAAAGTCTTGTGGACTTTCACTGGAATACATAAGCAGATGTGAGTACTTCTGAACCTAGCCTTCAAAACCATAACTTCAATATACTGCAGCAGGGTTTCTGAATGAAGATCCAGGTACTGAATCATGATATGCATCTTTCATATAGTGTGACAGACTTCCAGCAGCAATATGGTATGCTTTATTAATAGAAATCAGCTTCACTGAAATCTAGATTTGGTACAACAGGCAAAACAAGACTGAATGGAAAACAAGTGAATTTTAACTCACAAGACCAGGTGTTCTTCCCATTTATTTCTTCTCTTACCTACTTTTATCCAAATGCAGCAGAACAGGTTTATTCTTCTCCTGCCATGTGTATCACAAATCTTTTCTAAGAATGGAAATCTGTTGGATCATTGTTAAGTGCTTCCTTGTTGCCAAGCTTGGCAAAACAAATCTTTCAATGTATTCCAATAGAGCTACAGGTAATTATTTTAAAGACTTTGTCAGAAGAGACAAAAGAAAAAAGTATGTCCTGTTTAAAAATTTCTTATAAAAAAAATAGTGATGTGATGGTTATTAATTTATTTCATTAAATTTATTACAGCTACCCACTGCAACAATGTTGTCTGTGAACTTCTCATGTATCTATGAAAACTATGTAAGATGGTTTTAAATTTTTTCCTCCATCTCTCTTCAGACCCAGGCGTGATCAGCGTCATTATAATGATTAAGGAATTTCCTTTGGTATTCTGAATATTTGATTTAGGGATATGGAAGGACTGTTTTTGTTACTCTTTGAAGGCACTTCTTCAGTTATTCAGATCCTACTTCAAATGATATCCCACTGAGCTAACTACATGCAGAACTGTGTTTAAAGGCTTCTTGTTCTTGGTAAGATTTTTCTTTCCTTCAAAAGTTCCTGTATCCTACAAGTAATTATATATTTTTGTGAGATACCATTATAGCATATCATATATACTGGATACATCTAATATATAAATTAACCAGTGTGGTATAGGAATTAAGGTGTGGGGCTGATACCAGGAAACCAAGGTTCAGGTATACTCTTGGCCATGGATTCTCCTGAATAAAAGGTAAGATATGAATCTAAGAAATAAGCAGATCTAACAGACTGAAGAAACAAGCCATGTTTAAGATTAAGTTTCTCTGTGTTGAATATATAACAGCTTTAAATGTTCACAGTAGAAAACCATGCAGGACAATGCTATTTTTTTATTATAAGGTTAGAGTATGGTAACAGAATATTGTGTGTTTGAATGAGCTTCCCCCTATGTTTTGTATATTTGTGAGAACTGCAGAAAATGTTCTCTGATAAGTTTTCTCAAGCTATAGTGCTGCCCTAACCTCAGGTTTCTTTACCTGACCATTATCTTGGTAGCAGCTCTTCCTTTAGTTCCTTGAGGTTATTCCTTCTGCCCGTTACAAGTTGTTGCAGTTTTATGTTACTCTTTCTTGATGTTATTTATAGCGGTCCATATTTGATAACATTTAAGCTAAGCTGGGGCAAGTGAGTTTCGCATAGTTTCACAACAAAGCAGGAACTCAAACTGGAATATTCATATGCAAGCATAATACTGGAAACATTTTGCTAATTTATCTATTCAATTGTCTATAGAGCCTCACTGTACACCAGTTCAAACGGTTTTCAGGGGCAGCCCCATGTAGAGAATGTTACAGTAATTTAACTTAGAGGTTACAAGGAAATGAATTACTGTGAGCAGGGCCCCCCATTCGAGGACCTCCAGATTGTGCACTGGTTCTATCTGTGGCAATAGAACCGCATCCAGAACCAAAGATAGAAGAACTAGGTGTCTGGGGGTGGGGTGGGGAAGATACCCATACAACACTGATAGTAGTGTTCTTATATTTTGCCTAAATTGATGTTCAGAAATTACAAAGGCTGTTTATCCAAGATATGGAAAAACAACAGTTCTTCCTGTTACTTTAAATAGAAGGCAAAACTTCTCAACTTTTCTTTGAACAGTTAAATCCCTTGTTATTCTGTAAATTTATTCCAAAGACTCTTCATTACCAAGTAGATGATCCCATGCCACTGTGTCCATTAACACAAGCCCAAAGATTGATTAATTGCACAGGTAGTTTTTACAAAGTTTTACTTGAGCAAAGTTTATTTGATTCAAAACTCCAAGCTGACATTGACTGATTAAAAAAAAAAAGTTACCCTCAACAGGATGGAAGACTTGAGATTGATCATAGCAGAATGGGAGCTCTTAGGAAACCACAAGGCTATTGCCTAGGTTAGCAAAAGGAGGATGGGGAGTAGAAGGACCTTCTATAGAAAAAGATAAAGAATATAAAAATAAACTACAGTGATAAAGAAACTATATACTCTTTATTTTCTGAAAACCATGGGTGGAAATGTGGAATGACATAGACCTTATACATTAATCACTGGTTTATTATAGTGAACCTTATATGTTAACCTGACATGGAATAGAGTATGTGCTAGCTCTTTTTGCATGTATCAGTGCTGCAAAAATTAAGTGTTCTTCTAAAATAAACTGAATAAATGATATCATTTTATTGTTAATTATTACAAGTGTTGTAGGATAGAAATAATTCTGTTAATATTCTACTACAATGCCTGCTAATAAAGTTTCTAGAGAATTTTTACTGAAGGAATTTATTACTCATAATATTAATTACAAATATTTTTTTATAAAAAATGTGAAGATAAATATGTGACATCAATTTAAATTTACTGGAGATTGTAGACCAACCTACATTATGCACAGGATTTTTTCCCCTTCGTTCTATTCTTATTCCTGTTGTAACTGTTCGAATATTCTGTTTGTTTTAATAATTCTTTTAACTTCTTGGTGCTTTCATTAGCAGATGTGTAACTTCTAGCTGATATGGCAACTCTGATTGTCACACTAAAGAATTCAGGCAGATGTGATGGCTAAGTAGTTAAGCTGGAAAGCCAACAGCCTAAATTTGAGACCTGAGTGGCACATGACAGGATGAGTTCATGTTACTCTCTCCACATCCTGCCATCCTAGCAGTTTGAAAGCTTGCAAATGTGAATAGATAAATAAGTACCACTTTGGTGGAAAATAACAGCGGTCTGTATTTCACCATATGTTCTGCGCTGTGGCATAATGTCATGCTGGCCACATGACCACAGAAATGTCTTTTGACAGTGACAGAAATGTCTTTCTAGGCTGACTCAATGACCTAGAAACAGAGACGAGCACTGCCATAAAGTCAGCTATTAAAACCTACATAGTGAATTAAAACCCTTACCACTAAAGCATCAGATATGCCATAGTTTCTCTGTTGTATAATATTAGAATTTTTTAAAAGCATAAGATTCTATGCTATTAGAATTCTATTAGATTTTGCTTCTCTTATATATTTATTTGGCATTCATGATTTCAATATATATTTGTTGTTTCACTTTGATATAAACAGTTGCAGACAGGTTTTGAATCTTTTCCTAATTAAACCCAGTTACACTATGAAATTACATTACAAACCACTTTGAAAAACCACTTTCAGACTAGCTGAAGGAACAAAAATCACCCATTTAAAGAAAGAAAATAAAACTTCTGCTACATGTGTTAAGGATTCACACAGAGCATTCAAAAAAATCAAGGCAGCTGCACTCATATAGTCAAAAACCCATGTTACAATTAAAAAGAGGTTTGAAACTTTGATTAAGTGGTTATGATTACCTTATTGACTTTTTTGTTGTTGTTATTTCTGCAAATGCCCCTGGACTCAAATATCCCAATCCAGGAATCTAAGAAATTACGGTCCCCCTGCCCCCATTTTAAGTAACAGAAGGCTATATAAGGATTTGTGTATGGGCACAACAATAAACGCCCAACTAAAATTAATGGGAAATATACTACAATGGAAGTGTACATATAATTGTTTGGAGAAATAATCTTAAAAATATTTAACACCATTTTAAAATATATATTTTTTGTTCCAGATACCTCCTTCCTCATAAATAAACAATAGAAACAAAAACAATGTATGGCCCGTCTGTGTCCATGCTACCATACACTTTGAATCACTGGGCTACCTGTTGCAACTTTTGAACTTCCACAAACATTTCATTCCCATTTTTTTTCTTGTATGACACCTATGTATATAAACAACTTTTGTTTACACAGTTCTGCATGATTCTGTTCTTTGTAAGTAAAGGCACTACACTGCAACTGAATATCTTTTCCAAGTTTTTCATTGTTACCCCATTAAATGCTCCAGGAGGTAACCCACAGCTTGTTGCTTGACTGCTATTTCATTTAGTGTTGATACTATTGATCCTAAACTAATGGCTATATCAATTGAACTTAATATTGACAATGAAAATAATAGTAAAAATGGTATATAGCTTATGACTTCTAGGATTTCTAATCAGTCCTAGAAATCAGAAGCTATGCACCACTTTACTATTTTCATTGTCAATGTTAAGTCTAATTGCTATAGCCATTAGTTTAGTATTCTTTGTATTTAATCTTAATTCTTTCTTTTCACTGCAATTTTCACTTTTATGATTAGAATTTAAAGATCATTTTCATTTTCAGCTATCCATGTCATTAACATGATACAGCCTATTGATGTTTCTTTCTCCCCAGATCTTGAAACTGTGCTTCCAATCCTGCCTCCTTCAATAAATATACACACACAAAGCATATAGATTGAATAATTTTATTTTCCTTACTCTTTTGCTAACCCAAACCCAGTCTCTTTCACTATATTTTATTTGGACTGTGGCCTCCTGTCTTATATACAGGCTTATCATTAGGACAATCTCATGTTCTGAGAATTCCAATTTTCCTAACAATATTTCACATCTTGACATGATCATCACACTTAAAGGCTTTTCTATAAATAAATGAAGTCTATGTTTATTTCTTATTAATACTATTTATTTTTCAATTATCCAGCATGTATAATCTGTTACCTGTTTTCCAGAAGAGCTCAAATCTATATTGGGTTTTTAGCAACCAAAATTAGGGATATTGTTTAATATTTTGCATACTTGGTTAAGCCTCTTTGCATTGGTTTTGGTTTGTTGACTGATTTCTTCCAATATGTTAGACATTGTGCATTGTCCAGATTTATGGGCATAGTTTCACTGGGATATTCATTACTTTTTTATTGTTTGCCATATTTCTGTAGATAAGACATTAATTATATTATTGACAAGGCTGCCCAGTTTAAATAATGTTGGGTATTATTCTTTATTCCAGTATATAAAATGGCAAATTGATCAAGAAGATACACAACTAAAAGAAAACTCTACTCAGTTGGAATCAAATGCTTCAGGAAATAAATCAGCTCTGATGCTTGAAATGATTATCTCAGTTGGTCTTCTGGTAAGGGAGGTTCTTGTAAATAGGTAATATGTTATAAGATACTGACAACTCTACTATACAGAATTCCAGTATATTCCTATATTTGATTGATCATTTTTGAATGAATTACCATCTGTCCACTGGTGTCCTTTTGTTCCACATTGAGGTTGGAACCGTTTCTGTTCAGAAGCTGTTTGGAGGACTTTCTTTGTTTTTCTATGTCTGTTTCAGGGGTGGGATTCAAATTTTTTAACAACCGGTTCTGTGGGCATGGCTTAGTTGGTGGGAGTGGCTTGGTGGTCATGTTATTGGCTGGGCATGGTCAACTCAATATCACTCACATCGAGGCACGCATCTCCTCGCCTGGCCTCTCATGACTGTGGGGATGCTGCAACAGTCGTAAGTTTGAAAAATGGTCATAAGTCACTTTTTTCAGTGCCATTGTAACTTTGAATGGTAACTCCACTCAAGAAAAGTACCAGCAAAGGAGGGGAAAAAAACTCCAGAGAAGTTCCTGAGACAGGAAGTCTAGTCCTGCCAAGAATGTAATAAGGGTTAATGGAGAGGAAGTTTCTGTAAGCAACACCAGAATGTTTCCTTCCTGCCTTCCTTACAGGATTAGGCCAGTAATTTCTTCTAACAACCAGTTTTCTAATCTGCTTCAAATGTTAACAATTGCTTCTAGCTAATAATTGTGAACTGGTAGAATCCCACCCCTGGTCTGTTTCCTTTTTAAAGGTCTTTACAGATGTGGTTCTAATACTGCATTTTTCTCTAACAGCTTTATGTAGTCCTTTGTTAAGTCCCTTCCTGAAATTTTTTAGCTTTCTTGGCTTTGTGAGTTCTTTGTGAAAACTTTGTGAGGTCTCCTCATTTCTCCTAATAGCTGTGTATGTTCCTTCACAAGCCTGTGTAAACAAGGCATTACGAACTCTTGCTGATCAAATTATGGAGGCTGAAGCCAAACATCCAGGCTCCCTTCCCATCATTTTAAGAGATTTCAATCAAGTAAATTGAAGGAAAGAGCTCCCAAAATATTTCCAGCATGTAAATTGTCCCACCAGAGGCAAAAATACTTTAGACCACTGCTACACAATAGTAAAAGATGCTTATAGGTCTTTACCATGAGCAGCTGTGGGACACTCTGACCACTGCATGATTCACCTTGTACTTGCCTACAGACAAAGACTTAAAACCATGAAACCAACAATTAAATCAGTGAAGACTTGGTCAGATGAGGCAAAGCTGAAACTCCAGGCCTGCCTTTATTTCACTGATTGGAATGTTTTTGAAGATGCCTCTGCAGACCTAGATGAGCTCACAGATACTGCAACTTCATATGTCAGCTTCTGCAAAGACTTATGTGTACCAACAAGGAACCTACAAATATATAGTAAGAATAAACCTTGGTTCACAGCTAAACTTAAGCAGCTATGTCATTCCAAAGAGGAAGCCTACAGAAAAGGTGACAGGATGCTATACAACCAGGCCAGAAACATATTAACAAGAGAGATGAGAGCAGCAAAAAGAAGCTACTCTGAAAAGTTAAGGAATCAGTTCTCAACAAATGAACCAGCAAACATGTGGAAAACTCTTAAAAACATCACTGGCTTCAGCAAACCTCCTTCCCAGGCAGAAGGAAATCAACAACTAGCAGATGACCTGAATGTATTTTACTGCAGGTTTGAAAAGAAACTACAGCCACCTATCTCCACAACCCACATCTCAAACACACCAACCACAGCCAAGCCTCCTACAGCTGGCCCCAATTCATTGGGTTCACAATTTCTGGTAATCACAGAAAAAGAAGTGCAAGATCTATTGCACTCACAAAAGCCAGGAAAAGCACCAGGACCAGACAAGATAACTCTTCTTGCTTAAAAGTCTGGGCTGACCAATTGGCCCCCATCTTCACCCAAATCTTCAATAGATCACTAGAGATGTGCTATGTTCCTTCCTGCTTCAAATGCTCTACCATTATCCCAGTGCCAAAGAAGCCCTCCATCAAGGAACTGAATGACTACAGACCAATTGCTCTAACATCTGTAGTTATGAAAATCTTTGAAAGGCTTATGCTGTCCCACCTGAAAACCATCATGAATCTGCTGTTAGATCCCATGCAGTTTGCATATCAATCAAATAGATCAACAGATGATGCTGTTAACATGGCTCTGCATCACATCCTACAATACTTTGAATCTCCAAATACCTACGCAAGGGTCCTTTTTGTAGACTTCAGTTCAGCATTCAATACTATCATTCCAGACACTCTTCTAAGTAAATTAAACCAACTAGTGGTACCTGAATACATTTGTAAGCTTCCTAACATACAGGAAGCAGCAGGTGAAGCTAGGCAGAATCACATCCGATACCTATACAATCAGCACAGGGGTCCCCCAAGGCTGTGTGCTTTCTCCACTTCTCCCTATATACCAATGACTGCATCTCGAATGATCTATCTGTTAAAATACTGAAGTT
>NC_142012.1:134353535-134381178 GCF_049901735.1 Notechis scutatus | reverse complement strand
ACAAGACTGAGATGGAACTGAAAGTAAATTTGAAAACGACAGTCTATAAAAAGATGTTGCACTGTGTATATAAAAGAATGGCTGATATTTTCATAATTACAATTCATTAATTGAAAAAGAAACACTTAAATGGAAATACTATTAACAAACCAAGGGAGTTTGTTATTTTGTGCCAATAGTGGCACAAAAAATCTTTCTTAACCAAGACTACTTTCCTGGACCAACAGTCCCTAATGGAATGTTCTCTCTATAGCAGAGAGAGAGAAACCAGGGGAAGCCATGTTTGGTCGCTTAATGTGGATATTCTGTATTTTTCCATAAAAGAAATCCTGCTTAGCACGTATACCTCTCAGAGCAAAGTTCACTAAACTGACAGGAAAATAACTGACAGGAAGAAGCTAAATTGATAAGATTAACACAGAGGTCTGTGTCAGAAAGGATGTATACTCAAAAGTCTGTCAGATAAGATGTGTATTCTGTAAAGACATGTTTACCGGAAAACTATTAATCAATAACAGCCAAGAAGTTCGTTATTTGTATCACTTGTAGCCTGGTCTAAAAGATAAACTTTGTAACTTCTTTGTCTTTCTGTAAACCCCCTCACCCCCCCTTTTTCAGCATAATAAAAGAGCACAGCGTAGAGCAAGCTAGCCAGCCTAAACATTCCATCTGTCTTAGGCTCAAATGAGGCAATCCCATCTGCCTCAAGCAATGCGCTGTCTCACCTAAAGAAATCTTCGTCTTGTGTTCTTTTTCTTTTAGCTTTGCAATCACTCTTGCGAGAGTCCCTCAATCACCCTGGCTAGGTTACGCTGCTTGCCAAACTTCGCCCTTGCGAGGGCTTCTCTCTATCTCACCCTTGCGAGGGTCCCTTTCTGAGAGGAATTCAGCAATCAACCTGAAGATCTAAACAACAGACCGGTCGCTCAACGCAACAAATGGGGGCTCGTCCGGGATGCCTTGATTTGTCAGGGATGCCTTGATTTGTCTGGGATTCCTTGATTTGTCTGGGATCTCTTCGATCTTCAGGTTCCAAGGTGTGACTTCTGTCTAGAGGTGCATCTCCTTCACTCCCATTGCTACGCACCTGGCATAGGTTTCGTACGAATCGTAAGTAATGGGCTCCTCACTTTCTCAAGTTTCGTCAGGGCACAAGGACGAACTTTATAGTCTAGTGAAGAAGGCTAATTCTTTCAGAAAATTAATGGTACAACTGTGTACCCAATTTCGAAGAAATCTTTAAATAAATTTATAATTTATATTGAGGCGCACTGTCCAGCCTATCCTTCTGCTGGAACTCTTAGCCATTCTCAATGGGAAAAATTAGGAAAATATTTACATGAAGTTCCCAGAGCTCCCATGGATATACTTATTTCTTGGAGAGCAATAATGGCTGCTATAACAATTGTTTATCCATCTTCTAGTCTTCCTGAAAAATCTTTTTCTCCTGTTTCCTCTGATTCCCCTTCTTCTAATTTAAAAAATTCCAAGCCTCTTGCAGCTCATTTTGATACAAATTCTTCCTTATCTCCTTATACAGACACTTCTTCCCCTCCTCCTCCTCCTTCCTACAACTCACCTCACATTCCTGATGTTAACCCTATCAACTCCACTGATTCTCCTGCCTCCTTGCCTGTTCTTAATACCTTTCAGAAGGCACTGATTAAAGGATTCTTTTTCTGATATCTTCTCAACTTGCTGCTTGGCACAATGACTATCGCTTAGCAGTTCAATTTGTTGCAACAGCTGGCTTTTCTCAAACTGTTACCCTGGACCATCTTCTTTGTCAGGGAGCCATCCCGTACTCCACAGGATGAGATTCAGATGGGGAAAGGGGGTTATCCTATCATGAGAAAGGTCCTTCTCAACCTTCTTTGTCTTTTAACAAAATTCTTCAAGGACCCCACAGATTTTTTATTCTTATTCTCAGTGTGTTCCATCTTAGAACAAATCATTTAACTGTCTTTTATAACTTCTCTGTTGTGTCTGTTCAACCTGTGGGGCCGCGATCTTATGTCTCAACTTAACACAAAACTCATTATTGATTAATGGAATCTTTTGCAAAAACTCTACCATGTGTCAATACTATGTAAATAATGTCTTGCTACTCTATTGTTCTGCTTTTTCACAATTTCTGATGTACTTGAGAAGACAAGAGTGGGAAGCTAAGATTATTTATTGCAAGTAGATTTGATGATAAAGATGAAGGAAGGAAATGGAAGTAGGAAGGAGAGAGATGGTTTGTGGATGATTCAGATTCACAGTCCACTCAAGCATTTTTAAAAATTATGCAAGGTCCTGATGAGCCTTATGCTTCATTCATCAGTCGGCTTCAAACAGCCTTAGATAGACAGATAGATAATTCTGTTGCTAAACAAGAATTACTTATAAAATTGGCTTTTTCAAATGCAAATCAAGATTGTCAAAAATTCTACAGCCAGTTGCTAATAAGCCAGGAGTGACTTTGGCTGAGTTTTTACAACTCTGTAGAATTGTAGGAACAACCACTCATAAATGGATATGCTTGCTACTGCAATCACTGCTTCATTACCAAATCCTAATTCTGTTTCCATTTCTCCTCCTGATGCTTTTGCTGTAACACGCAATGGCAATTGTTTTAACTGTGGAAAGCCAGGACATTTTAAAAATCAATGTCGTTTGCCAGGGGTGGAGCTGCCTTTCGTGGCCAAACCAGAGGTCCACCTTGCTCATCTAAGCCAAAAACTATCTGTCCTCGCTGCAGGAAAGGCTATCATTGGGTTTCACAATGTCATTCTAATCCTTCTCCTTCTCAGCCTTCGGGAAACTAATTGAGGGGTCTTCAGCTAGCCTCGCTACAAAGGCTGAATTACCTGTCACAACATTTCCTGTGGTACTGTTAGAGGATCTTGTGTATGAGGATCCTGGTGCAGTTTTACTCTTCCTTTAACTACAACATTTCTCAAACCTTTACCTCCTTCCACACCTGTCTTGCTTATTCCCAATTCTTCTCTTACAATAGAGGGTGTGGTTGCAGCTCCTTACTTATATGATTCTTCTGCTCTTAATAATCTTGCATTGGCTGCAATAGGAGATCGTTGCTTTACTTTAAAAAGGGAACAGTAGTGGCAACACTTATAATTTTGCCTCTTTTTGAACCACTTTCTTTGTTTGCATTACAGCAGCCTGTTCAAGCTTCAAAACCAACTCTTTCTGTTACACTCAATGGTCGAATTTTTGAAGGTCTGATTGACACCGGTGCAGATGTTTCTGTTATTCGTTCTTCTGAATGGCCCTCTTCTTGGTCTCTCACAGAAGCTTCTTCAGTGCAGGGTGTAGGTGGAGCTCAAGCTGCTAAGGTCAGCTCTCATTGGCTCTCTGCTTCTACTGAGCATTCAACTTTAACTGCTTATCTTAAACCCTATATCCTTCCTCTACATTGCAATCTATGGGGACGTGATTTACTTTCTCAATTTCAGGCTTATATTCAGATACCATAGTTTTTCTATTAAAATGTCTATTTCTCCTTTATCTCTTACTCTTAAAACCTCCCAACGTTGCAAAATATCTTAAATGTTTGTCTGTACACTCTTAACTTTCTCAATCTTACTGGCTCTCCTCCCTCCACAGCGGCTTCTCGCCACTTCACTAAGCCAGTAGTTCCCTCTTCCCGTCCTCTTGTTTATTTCAGACAGCTTCCAGATCCTGCGTGGAAAGGTCCTGCACAGCTCATCACCTGGGGAAAAGGTTACGCAGCTGTTCAACTTCCTGATCGAGTGCTTTGGGTTCCTGCTCGCTGTGTCAGACCTTACCATGGCAAACCTGACTCTAATCTTTCTTCTGATATCAATACTTCCTGTCTTTTCTCAATTTAAGGCATCTCCTGATGCTATTTTTGCTTTCCTTACTGATACTGTTACTTTTATTTTTAAAGATAATCTTCTTTCTGCATGTAATTATGTTTTTCAACACAATGGTAGTTTTCTTTCTCCTACTTCTGACATAACTATTTACTATTACTATTCTCCTTGTTTAATATTTTTAACTATACATGTTACTCCACTTACTATAGGTTCTTATTCTTGCTTAGGATTTTTTCACAATCACACTTATTTCAATCACACTGTTCTATTGCTTTCAACTTCTTCAGTGGCATCTACTCCACTATCTTCAGTTTTACTTACATTGCCATCTCAAGCTAATTCTGAGAAAACTTTTCCTGGAGATAAACTACGCTGGCATCTTCGTTGCTGCTTTCCACCCTGTGATGTCACCAAATGCATATTGCATCATTCATCTTCCTGGGTTCCTGATCACTACAAACCACCTGTCGTGCGAAGACGATACCTCATCCCTGATGACATCCATCGCAAGACTACAGCTCTCATTCGAGCTCGCCATCTTGGGTATCCTGCCTTCATCGCTGACAACTCCATCTCTAAGCAGTCTGCATCTCATGCTGTTCCAAGATTTGGCTATCATCGCATTCCTCAAGCATACAATCATCTTCTACAAATGAACATCAACCTCAAACTTACACCTGGACTATCCTTGATTTTCAAAGAAAAATTTTAAACACCACCACTAACTATATTCATATTACTCGTGCTCAAGCACATCTTCCCTGCTCTCAATGGCCTTGTTGTGGACAGAGAATAAATCCACTCAGAATCACTTTTACTGCACAAGGAAAGACACTTGCAAGAAAACAAGGGATGGTTGGGTTCACTTGGGGAGGACGTCAGTGGGATGGTCAAGGAGATGAAGGGAATATTTTTACAATTCGTCTTTCTATATCTATGTCTCATTATGATGTTGGTCCCAATCCTAATTTGAAATCAACCTTTCTACAAAAACCCAATATTCAGGTGAATCCATTAGTACAGTTGGTCAATTCTTCTTACACATTGCTAGCAACTACACTTAATGATTCATCTAAAACTGATAGTTTGAAAACACTTGACAATAAAGTTAGCTTTCTCACATCTGTAATTGAATCAAAAGACCTTGTCAAAAACCTTTGCAGGAATGGTACTCTGACCAAGAGTCAGAGGAAGAAATAGACACTAATAACTCCTTTTCTCCAAAAGAAGTTTTGTTAACTCTGCCAAGTCATGATTTGGGGGATGAGGACTTTTCCTCGTATGAGTTGAATCTGCAAGGCACCAACAAACTGAAGGGTTTGTTGTCACCTTGTGGGACTACTCGGGAGGAGAAAGGACTCTACCTAGAATCATGAGCACAAAAAAATAAAGAAAAGGAGGAATTGTGGATATTCTGTATTTTTCCATAAAAGAAATCCTGCTTAGCACGTATACCTCTCAGAGCAAAGTTCACTAAACTGACAGGAAAATAACTGACAGGAAGAAGCTAAATTGATAAGATTAACACAGAGGTCTGTGTCAGAAAGGATGTATACTCAAAAGTCTGTCAGATAAGATGTGTATTCTGTAAAGACATGTTTACCGAAAACTATTAATCAATAACAGCCAAGAAGTTCGTTATTTGTATCACTTGTAGCCTGGTCTAAAAGATAAACTTTGTAACTTCTTTGTCTTTCTGTAAACCCCCCTCACCCCCCTCTTTTCAGCATAATAAAAGAGCACAGCGTAGAGCAAGCTAGCCAGCCTAAACATTCCATCTGTCTTAGGCTCAAATGAGGCAATCCCATCTGCCTCAAGCAATGCGCTGTCTCACCTAAAGAAATCTTCGTCTTGTGTTCTTTTTTCTTTTAGCTTTGCAATCACTCTTGCGAGAGTCCCTCAATCACCCTGGCTAGGGTTACGCTGCTTGCCAAACTTCGCCCTTGCGAGGGCTTCTCTCTATCTCACCCTTGCGAGGGTCCCTTTCTGAGAGGAATTCAGCAATCAACCTGAAGATCTAAACAACAGACCGGTCGCTCAACGCAACAGCTTAACCTTTTTTTTTTTTTTTGAAACAAATTTTATTAATTTTTAAAGACAAACAAAACATCATTAAACATTAAAGACATTAAACCTCTTTCCATTATAAATTTTTACAAGGTAGATAAAACATTGCTTTATACAATATAGTTCTGATATATCCCATTTCCACTTAAATATCTTTTAGCAGATTTCTCATTATTTCTCTTTGCTCTTATTCAATTACATTTCTTCTATATTTATCCATTTTATAATCATCATATTCATATTTCCCTCTGTCTTGTTTGCAATTATTCTCCTCTCGCTTTCCTCCAAGGTTTTATTAAATCTCAAACGGACATACACACACAAAACACAAAAACATAAAACTTCTTTTTAAAAAGTAGCTTGGCCCCGGATTACCTCTCTTTATATGGACTTCAATTAAATTCATGTTCCTCTTATATGCCATTACCTATCTTATTTACCATTCTATATCTTCATTATAACTTCTCCCCGCTTTCCACTCTTCTTAATTCTATTTTATTTATTTCATCTTAATTTAAATCATTATATTTGTATCTTTTGTCCATTCTTTTCCAATTATCCTTTTATCTCATTCCCTATAGTAGAAAAAAAAGATTTCTTCTGAAATCACTAATCGAAGTATGATGCCTTTCCATCGCTCCCCTAAATTAACATTTAAGGTAACACCTAGTTCCCTATCTGATTCTGCTTAGTACATTCTACCTACTAAGTTTTTAAGAGAGAAAGAAAATAGTAAATCCATAAAGTAATTAAATATATAATTAAACATTAAATCTCATAACATTCCAATTATCTATTTCAAAAACATATACTACAATAATAAGTTCATACTAACATCCACACAATAGTCAATTAAACTCTATACTTAAACTAAATATTTTAAACATTCCTTTTAATATTTTATTAAATCTTAAAATCTATCATTATTAAACCTTTAATGTTTTAATCTTTACTTAAATCTTATAAAATTCTAATTTTCTATTTCTAATACAAATACTACAATACTATCTTATGTACCTTGCAGAATCCTTTTGAAACAAAGTTATACATTACCCTTTATCCCTAAAAAAATTTCTTTTCACATCTTGTTTCATACCTTTGTGGCTCCCCCCCTTATTCCTTCCTATCTTATCCCATCTGGTCTTTTTACCCCCCTTAGCTTCCCCTCTCTGTTGTATTTCTCTTTTCTTTTGCTTTCTAACATTGTATTGATTTTGCATCTTATTTTTCTCTTTCTTGGATGTTTTTAAGTCTTATGTCCTTTTTCCTTCCTCTCTTTCTCCTTCCTTTCTTAATCAATTTTGTAAATTCGTTAAAGATGGCTTCTTCTTCTTCTTCTTCTTCTTCTTCTTCTTCTTCTTCTTCTTCTTCTTCTTCTTCTTCTTCTTCTTCTTCCTCCTCCTCCTCCTCCTCCTCCTCCTCCTCCTCCTCCTCCTCCTCCTCCTCCTCCTCCTCCTCCTCCATCAATTGTTGTGTTTGCTGATAAGTAGCAAGCACCATTTCTAAAAAGCGAAAAATTTCTCTCACAGCGTCTTTACCTTCTTTCTTTATTTTACCATATTCCTCTCTCAGTTCATCAACCATTATAAACCTTTTCTTCTTCTTTTTTCTCTTCTTCTTCTTCTTAGAACAACCAAGATAATTCAAAGCTTAGAACAATTCCCCAAAATCCCAAAGTCATCAAACAATCCAAACAGAGCACAAAGTTCTTCCCTTCACACTTTTTCTTCCTGGGGTAATATCAATTGGAAAGGGGAAAAAAAACAACCAATCTGTATTTTAAAGTCTTATTGCGATTAACTTCCAATCTCAAAATCTTCCAGGCATCTCCTCCAACAAAATCTTAATATAAATTTTTCTTTTGTCCTCTCCCTTCCCACTTGTAACAAAAAGCGTTAAATTTTTACCTTCTATAAAATAGCAGGCTTTTCAATGTCCATTTGTTAATTCCATATGGAAGGAGAGTAAACTTTCTCTTTCAGCACTTTCACTCGCCGCTTATAAATCTCTTCTGGAAACAAAGTATCTTTCAAAAAATCAGGATTTTCAGGATATTAAATGTATCTTATAGTCCCAGTTCAGCCAAAAAACTTTTGCTTCAAAACTTTCTCCTTCTTCCTCCAGCACAATCTTGTCCAGCTGCCGGCTTCTTTGTGGCGGCCATTACTGACCGCCGCTCCACCGCCTTGAGAAAAGGGGGTTATGCCGGGTGGGGAGGGGGTCTGTGAAAACCCCAAACCCCTGTCCGGGTCCCCCCTATCTTTGGCTGCCTCTACGGGGCAGCCTTATCCTCCAGACCCGTCGGGATCGGAGGCACCAAGACGGCTAGCGCAACAGGGATCGCGGAGATCGCGAAACCCCGCCACCACCGAAGCCTGGCAAAACCGGAAGTCGCTTAACCTTTTTAGAATGCAGCTTAAAGATATACTGAAGCTTTTTACAGCCTTATGCAGATATATATAGTACAAAAAAATAATAATAGTACAAAATCATCTAAGAAGTTAGATTACAAATGGAATTGATAGGCACATTCACAGAGCAATACTGAATTCTTTTTCTGAAATTTATTCCTCAGTTTAAAAAACTGGAATATATGAATTCAGTATTGGGCACTGCTAGTGGAGCTATTCAAGAGGATATAGTGTCCGTTAGCAAAAATGGTAAAGCAACATATAGATTTAAATTTTAAAACTAGAAATATTTTGTTGGTACCCACATAAAGGGAGTACAATACATATTTAATATTATGCATGTTAACAGCGGCTAGAATTGTTTGCGCAATAGTGGAAAAATGAAGAGATCCCCATAGATGAAAATGAAATTAAAAAATTACAATGTGCAGAAATGGATAGAGATAAGAGGTAGAAATTAGGCAGAGAATAATCATTGCTATGTATGAAATATAGAAGGTTGATAATTATAAACATGTTGATATAATTAACAAAATTAGAAATAAGTCATACAAAGAAATTTAAATAATTTTTCTGTTACACTGCTGTACTTACTGATATTTGTTTCTTTTTCATTTATGAAATATTTTATAATACTTTATAAGTATAATAGAATTACAGAGGTAAGGTAAAGTAAGGATATATTGTTATAGAATAGATTGGTGATGATGAAATGAACATTATAAAGTAGATTAAGTAGAAATGGTGATTTGCTTGCATAAAATGATATATTAGTAGTCTAGTACAGGGGTCCTCAACCACCGGGCGCGGACCGGTGCACCGGCCGTGGAGCACTCTCTACCGGGCCGCAAAGAATTTTTTTTAAAAAAATGGCGGCTTTCTTCATCTTCGGTGAATGCTGCTGGGATCGGGATCAAGGACACAAATGAAAGAAGGGGAGGGAGGAAGCAACCAAGCCTGTCCTTCTCTCTGGGTCAGCTCTCTCAGTCGCTCTCTCGCTCCTCCACCAGCCTAGGAAGAAACTGCTTCAAAGAAGCGGGGGGCTTTTCCTGTCGCCGCAGCTTCCCGAAGCGCCCATTTCTCCCCCACCCCCACTGTGTATATAAAAGAATGGCTGATATTTTCATAATTACAATTCATTAATTGAAAAAGAAACACTTAAAATGGAAATACTATTAACAAACCAAGGGAGTTTGTTATTTTGTGCCAATAGTGGCACAAAAATCTTTCTTAACCAAGACTACTTTCCTGGACCAACAGTCCCTAATGGAATGTTCTCTCTATAGCAGAGAGAGAGAAACCAGGGGAAGCCATGTTTGGTCGCTTAATGTGGATATTCTGTATTTTTCCATAAAAGAAATCCTGCTTAGCACGTATACCTCTCAGAGCAAAGTTCACTAAACTGACAGGAAAATAACTGACAGGAAGAAGCTAAATTGATAAGATTAACACAGAGGTCTGTGTCAGAAAGGATGTATACTCAAAAGTCTGTCAGATAAGATGTGTATTCTGTAAAGACATGTTTACCGGAAAACTATTAATCAATAACAGCCAAGAAGTTCGTTATTTGTATCACTTGTAGCCTGGTCTAAAAGATAAACTTTGTAACTTCTTTGTCTTTCTGTAAACCCCCCTCACCCCCCTCTTTTCAGCATAATAAAAGAGCACAGCGTAGAGCAAGCTAGCCAGCCTAAACATTCCATCTGTCTTAGGCTCAAATGAGGCAATCCCATCTGCCTCAAGCAATGCGCTGTCTCACCTAAAGAAATCTTCGCCTTGTGTTCTTTTTCTTTTTAGCTTTGCAATCACTCTTGCGAGAGTCCCTCAATCACCCTGGCTAGGGTTACGCTGCTTGCCAAACTTCGCCCTTGCGAGGGCTTCTCTCTATCTCACCCTTGCGAGGGTCCCTTTCTGAGAGGAATTCAGCAATCAACCTGAAGATCTAAACAACAGACCGGTCGCTCAACGCAACAAATGGGGGCTCGTCCGGGATGCCTTGATTTGTCAGGGATGCCTTGATTTGTCTGGGATTCCTTGATTTGTCTGGGATCTCTTCGATCTTCAGGTTCCAAGGTGTGACTTCTGTCTAGAGGTGCATCTCCTTCACTCCCATTGCTACGCACCTGGCATAGGTTTCGTATTTAATCGTAAGTAATGGGCTCCTCACTTTCTCAAGTTTCGTCAGGGCACAAGGACGAACTTTATAGTCTAGTGAAGAAGGCTAATTCCTTTCAGAAAATTAATGGTACAACTGTGTACCCAATTTCAAGAAATCTTTAAATAAATTTATAATTTATATTGAGGCGCACTGTCCAGCCTATCCTTCTGCTGGAACTCTTAGCCATTCTCAATGGGAAAAATTAGGAAAATATTTACATGAAGTTCCCAGAGCTCCCATGGATATACTTATTTCTTGGAGAGCAATAATGGCTGCTATAACAATTGTTTATCCATCTTCTAGTCTTCCTGAAAAATCTTTTTCTCCTGTTTCCTCTGATTCCCCTTCTTCTAATTTAAAAATTCCAAGCCTCTTGCAGCTCATTTTGATACAAATTCTTCCTTATCTCCTTATACAGACACTTCTTCCCCTCCTCCTCCTCCTTCCTACAACTCACCTCACATTCCTGATGTTAACCCTATCAACTCCACTGATTCTCCTGCCTCCTTGCCTGTTCTTAATACCTTTCAGAAGGCACTGATTAAAGGATTCTTTTTCTGATATCTTCTCAACTTGCTGCTTGGCACAATGACTATCGCTTAGCAGTTCAATTTGTTGCAACAGCTGGCTTTTCTCAAACTGTTACCCTGGACCATCTTCTTTGTCAGGAGCCATCCCGTACTCCACAGGATGAGATTCAGATGGGGAAAGGGGTTATCCTATCATGAGAAAGGTCCTTCTCAACCTTCTTTGTCTTTTAACAAAATTCTTCAAGGACCCCACAGATTTTTTATTCTTATTCTCAGTGTGTTCCATCTTAGAACAAATCATTTAACTGTCTTTTATAACTTCTCTGTTGTGTCTGTTCAACCTGTGGGGCCGCGATCTTATGTCTCAACTTAACACAAAACTCATTATTGATTAATGGAATCTTTTGCAAAAACTCTACCATGTGTCAATACTATGTAAATAATGTCTTGCTACTCTATTGTTCTGCTTTTTCACAATTTCTGATGTACTTGAGAAGACAAGAGTGGGAAGCTAAGATTATTTATTGCAAGTAGATTTGATGATAAAGATGAAGGAAGGAAATGGAAGTAGGAAGGAGAGAGATGGTTTGTGGATGATTCAGATTCACAGTCCACTCAAGCATTTTTAAAAATTATGCAAGGTCCTGATGAGCCTTATGCTTCATTCATCAGTCGGCTTCAAACAGCCTTAGATAGACAGATAGATAATTCTGTTGCTAAACAAGAATTACTTATAAAATTGGCTTTTTCAAATGCAAATCAAGATTGTCAAAAAATTCTACAGCCAGTTGCTAATAAGCCAGGAGTGACTTTGGCTGAGTTTTTACAACTCTGTAGAATTGTAGGAACAACCACTCATAAAATGGATATGCTTGCTACTGCAATCACTGCTTCATTACCAAATCCTAATTCTGTTTCCATTTCTCCTCCTGATGCTTTTGCTGTAACACGCAATGGCAATTGTTTTAACTGTGGAAAGCCAGGACATTTTAAAAATCAATGTCGTTTGCCAGGGGTGGAGCTGCCTTTCGTGGCCAAACCAGAGGTCCACCTTGCTCATCTAAGCCAAAAACTATCTGTCCTCGCTGCAGGAAAGGCTATCATTGGGCTTCACAATGTCATTCTAATCCTTCTCCTTCTCAGCCTTCGGGAAACTAATTGAGGGGTCTTCAGCTAGCCTCGCTACAAAGGCTGAATTACCTGTCACAACATTTCCTGTGGTACTGTTAGAGGATCTTGTGTATGAGGATCCTGGTGCAGTTTTTACTCTTCCTTTAACTACAACATTTCTCAAACCTTTACCTCCTTCCACACCTGTCTTGCTTATTCCCAATTCTTCTCTTACAATAGAGGGTGTGGTTGCAGCTCCTTACTTATATGATTCTTCTGCTCTTAATAATCTTGCATTGGCTGCAATAGGAGATCGTTGCTTTACTTTAAAAAAGGGAACAGTAGTGGCAACACTTATAATTTTGCCTCTTTTTGAACCACTTTCTTTGTTTGCATTACAGCAGCCTGTTCAAGCTTCAAAACCAACTCTTTCTGTTACACTCAATGGTCGAATTTTTGAAGGTCTGATTGACACCGGTGCAGATGTTTCTGTTATTCGTTCTTCTGAATGGCCCTCTTCTTGGTCTCTCACAGAAGCTTCTTCAGTGCAGGGTGTAGGTGGAGCTCAAGCTGCTAAGGTCAGCTCTCATTGGCTCTCTGCTTCTACTGAGCATTCAACTTTAACTGCTTATCTTAAACCCTATATCCTTCCTCTACATTGCAATCTATGGGGACGTGATTTACTTTCTCAATTTCAGGCTTATATTCAGATACCATAGTTTTTCTATTAAAATGTCTATTTCTCCTTTATCTCTTACTCTTAAAACCTCCCAACGTTGCAAAATATCTTAAATGTTTGTCTGTACACTCTTAACTTTCTCAATCTTACTGGCTCTCCTCCCTCCACAGCGGCTTCTCGCCACTTCACTAAGCCAGTAGTTCCTCTTCCCGTCCTCTTGTTTATTTCAGACAGCTTCCAGATCCTGCGTGGAAAGGTCCTGCACAGCTCATCACCTGGGGAAAAGGTTACGCAGCTGTTCAACTTCCTGATCGAGTGCTTTGGGTTCCTGCTCGCTGTGTCAGACCTTACCATGGCAAACCTGACTCTAATCTTTCTTCTGATATCAATACTTCCTGTCTTTTTCTCAATTTAAGGCATCTCCTGATGCTATTTTTGCTTTCCTTACTGATACTGTTACTTTTATTTTTAAAGATAATCTTCTTTCTGCATGTAATTATGTTTTTCAACACAATGGTAGTTTTCTTTCTCCTACTTCTGACATAACTATTTACTATTACTATTCTCCTTGTTTAATATTTTTAACTATACATGTTACTCCACTTACTATAGGTTCTTATTCTTGCTTAGGATTTTTTCACAATCACACTTATTTCAATCACACTGTTCTATTGCTTTCAACTTCTTCAGTGGCATCTACTCCACTATCTTCAGTTTTACTTACATTGCCATCTCAAGCTAATTCTGAGAAAACTTTTCCTGGAGATAAACTACGCTGGCATCTTCGTTGCTGCTTTCCACCCTGTGATGTCACCAAATGCATATTGCATCATTCATCTTCCTGGGTTCCTGATCACTACAAACCACCTGTCGTGCGAAGACGATACCTCATCCCTGATGACATCCATCGCAAGACTACAGCTCTCATTCGAGCTCGCCATCTTGGGTATCCTGCCTTCATCGCTGACAACTCCATCTCTAAGCAGTCTGCATCTCATGCTGTTCCAAGATTTGGCTATCATCGCATTCCTCGAAGCATACAATCATCTTCTACAAATGAACATCAACCTCAAACTTACACCTGGACTATCCTTGATTTTCAAAGAAAAATTTTAAACACCACCACTAACTATATTCATATTACTCGTGCTCAAGCACATCTTCCCTGCTCTCAATGGCCTTGTTGTGGACAGAGAATAAATCCACTCAGAATCACTTTTACTGCACAAGGAAAGACACTTGCAAGAAAACAAGGGATGGTTGGGTTCACTTGGGGAGGACGTCAGTGGGATGGTCAAGGAGATGAAGGGAATATTTTTACAATTCGTCTTTCTATATCTATGTCTCATTATGATGTTGGTCCCAATCCTAATTTGAAATCAACCTTTCTACAAAAACCCAATATTCAGGTGAATCCATTAGTACAGTTGGTCAATTCTTCTTACACATTGCTAGCAACTACACTTAATGATTCATCTAAAACTGATAGTTTGAAAACACTTGACAATAAAGTTAGCTTTCTCACATCTGTAATTGAATCAAAAGACCTTGTCAAAAAACCTTTGCAGGAATGGTACTCTGACCAAGAGTCAGAGGAAGAAATAGACACTAATAACTCCTTTTCTCCAAAAGAAGTTTTGTTAACTCTGCCAAGTCATGATTTGGGGGATGAGGACTTTTCCTCGTATGAGTTGAATCTGCAAGGCACCAACAAACTGAAGGGTTTGTTGTCACCTTGTGGGACTACTCGGGAGGAGAAAGGACTCTACCTAGAATCATGAGCACAAAAAATAAAGAAAAGGAGGAATTGTGGATATTCTGTATTTTTCCATAAAAGAAATCCTGCTTAGCACGTATACCTCTCAGAGCAAAGTTCACTAAACTGACAGGAAAATAACTGACAGGAAGAAGCTAAATTGATAAGATTAACACAGAGGTCTGTGTCAGAAAGGATGTATACTCAAAAGTCTGTCAGATAAGATGTGTATTCTGTAAAGACATGTTTACCGGAAAACTATTAATCAATAACAGCCAAGAAGTTCGTTATTTGTATCACTTGTAGCCTGGTCTAAAAGATAAACTTTGTAACTTCTTTGTCTTTCTGTAAACCCCCCTCACCCCCCTCTTTTCAGCATAATAAAAGAGCACAGCGTAGAGCAAGCTAGCCAGCCTAAACATTCCATCTGTCTTAGGCTCAAATGAGGCAATCCCATCTGCCTCAAGCAATGCGCTGTCTCACCTAAAGAAATCTTCGTCTTGTGTTCTTTTTCTTTTAGCTTTGCAATCACTCTTGCGAGAGTCCCTCAATCACCCTGGCTAGGGTTACGCTGCTTGCCAAACTTCGCCTCTTGCGAGGGCTTCTCTCTATCTCACCCTTGCGAGGGTCCTTTCTGAGAGGAATTCAGCAATCAACCTGAAGATCTAAACAACAGACCGGTCGCTTTCAACGCAACAGCTTAACCTTTTTTTTTTTTTTTGAAACAAATTTTATTAATTTTTAAAGACAAACAAAACATCATTAAACATTAAAGACATTAAACCTCTTTCCATTATAAATTTTTACAAGGTAGATAAAACATTGCTTTATACAATATAGTTCTGATATATCCCATTTCCACTTAAATATCTTTTAGCAGATTTCTCATTATTTCTCTTTGCTCTTATTCAATTACATTTCTTCTATATTTATCCATTTTATAATCATCATATTCATATTTCCCTCTGTCTTGTTTGCAATTATTCTCCTCTCGCTTTCCTCCAAGGTTTTATTAAATCTCAAACGGACATACACACACAAAACACAAAAACATAAAACTTCTTTTTAAAAAGTAGCTTGGCCCCGGATTACCTCTCTTTATATGGACTTCAATTAAATTCATGTTCCTCTTATATGCCATTACCTATCTTATTTACCATTCTATATCTTCATTATAACTTCTCCCCGCTTTCCACTCTTCTTAATTCTATTTTATTTATTTCATCTTAATTTAAATCATTATATTTGTATCTTTTGTCCATTCTTTTCCAATTATCCTTTTATCTCATTCCCTATAGTAGAAAAAAAAAGATTTCTTCTGAAATCACTAATCGAAGTATGATGCCTTTCCATCGCTCCCCTAAATTAACATTTAAGGTAACACCTAGTTCCCTATCTGATTCTGCTTAGTACATTCTACCTACTAAGTTTTTAAGAGAGAAAGAAAATAGTAAATCCATAAAGTAATTAAATATATAATTAAACATTAAATCTCATAACATTCCAATTATCTATTTCAAAAACATATACTACAATAATAAGTTCATACTAACATCCACACAATAGTCAATTAAACTCTATACTTAAACTAAATATTTTAAACATTCCTTTTAATATTTTATTAAATCTTAAAATCTATCATTATTAAACCTTTAATGTTTTAATCTTTACTTAAATCTTATAAAATTCTAATTTTCTATTTCTAATACAAATACTACAATACTATCTTATGTACCTTGCAGAATCCTTTTGAAACAAAGTTATACATTACCCTTTATCCCTAAAAAAATTTCTTTTTCACATCTTGTTTCATACCTTTGTGGCTCCCCCCTTATTCCTTCCTATCTTATCCCATCTGGTCTTTTTACCCCCTTAGCTTCCCTCTCTGTTGTATTTCTCTTTTCTTTTGCTTTCTAACATTGTATTGATTTTGCATCTTATTTTTCTCTTTCTTGGATGTTTTTAAGTCTTATGTCCTTTTTCCTTCCTCTCTTTCTCCTTCCTTTCTTAATCAATTTTGTAAATTCGTTAAAGATGGCTTCTTCTTCTTCTTCTTCTTCTTCTTCTTCTTCTTCTTCTTCTTCTTCTTCTTCTTCCTCCTCCTCCTCCTCCTCCTCCTCCTCCTCCTCCTCCTCCTCCTCCTCCTCCTCCTCCTCCATCAATTGTTGTGTTTGCTGATAAGTAGCAAGCACCATTTCTAAAAAGCGAAAAATTTCTCTCACAGCGTCTTTACCTTCTTTCTTTATTTTACCATATTCCTCTCTCAGTTCATCAACCATTATAAACCTTTTCTTCTTCTTTTTCTCTTCTTCTTCTTCTTAGAACAACCAAGATAATTCAAAGCTTAGAACAATTCCCCAAAATCCCAAAGTCATCAAACAATCCAAACAGAGCACAAAGTTCTTCCCTTCACACTTTTTCTTCCTGGGGTAATATCAATTGGAAAGGGGAAAAAAACAACCAATCTGTATTTTAAAGTCTTATTGCGATTAACTTCCAATCTCAAAATCTTCCAGGCATCTCCTCCAACAAAATCTTAATATAAATTTTTCTTTTGTCCTCTCCTTCCCACTTGTAACAAAAAGCGTTAAATTTTTACCTTCTATAAAATAGCAGGCTTTTCAATGTCCATTTGTTAATTCCATATGGAAGGAGAGTAAACTTTCTCTTTCAGCACTTTCACTACCGCTTATAAATCTCTTCTGGAAACAAAGTATCTTTCAAAAAATCAGGATTTTCAGGATATTAAATGTATCTTATAGTCCCAGTTCAGCCAAAAAACTTTTGCTTCAAAACTTTCTCCTTCTTCCTCCAGCACAATCTTGTCCAGCTGCCGGCTTCTTTGTGGCGGCCATTACTGACCGCCGCTCCACCGCCTTGAGAAAAGGGGGTTATGCCGGGTGGGGAGGGGGTCTGTGAAAACCCCAAACCCTGTCCGGGTCCCCCTATCTTTGGCTGCCTCTACGGGCAGCCTTATCCTCCAGACCCGTCGGGATCGGAGGCACCAAGACGGCTAGCGCAACAGGGATCGCGGAGATCGCGAAACCCCGCCACCACCGAAGCCTGGCAAAACCGGAAGTCGCTTAACCTTTTAGAATGCAGCTTAAAGATATACTGAAGCTTTTTACAGCCTTATGCAGATATATATAGTACAAAAAAAAAAGATAATAGTACAAAATCATCTAAGAAGTTAGATTACAAATGGAATTGATAGGCACATTCACAGAGCAATACTGAATTCTTTTTCTGAAATTTATTCCTCAGTTTAAAAACCTGGAATATATGAATTCAGTATTGGGCACTGCTAGTGGAGCTATTCAAGAGGATATAGTGTCCATGTTAGCAAAAATGGTAAAGCAACATATAGATTTAAATTTTAAAACCAGAAATATTTTGTTGGTACCCACATAAAGGGAGTACAATACATATTTAATGTTATGCATGTTAACAGCGGCTAGAATTGTTTGCGCAATAGTGGAAAAATGAAGAGATCCCCATAGATGAAAATGAAATTAAAAAATTACAATGTGCAGAAATGGATAGAGATAAGAGGTAGAAATTAGGCAGAGAATAATCATTCTTATGTATGAAATATAGAAGGTTGATAATTATAAACATGTTGATATAATTAACAAAATTAGAAATAAGTCATACAAAGAAATTTAAATAATTTTTCTGTTACACTGCTGTACTTACTGATATTTGTTTCTTTTTCATTTATGAAATATTTTATAATACTTTATAAGTATAATAGAATTACAGAGGTAAGGTAAAGTAAGGATATATTGTTATAGAATAGATTGGTGATGATGAAATGAACATTATAAAGTAGATTAAGTAGAAATGGTGATTTGCTTGCATAAAATGATATATTAGTAGTCTAGTACAGGGGTCCTCAACCACCGGGCCGCGGACCGGTACCGGGCCGTGGAGCACTCTCTACCGGGCCGCAAAGAATTTTTTTTTAAAAAAATGGCGGCTTTCTTCATCTTCGGTGAATGCTGCTGGGATCGGGGATCAAGGACACAAATGAAAGAAGGGGAGGGAGGAAGCAACCGAAGCCTGTCCTTCTCTCTGGGTCAGCTCTCTCAGTCGCTCTCTCGCTCCTCCACCAGCCTAGGAAGAAACTGCTTCAAAGAAGCGGGGGCTTTTCCTGTCGCCGCAGCTTCCCCGAAGCGCCCATTTCTCCCCCACCCCCACTGTGTATATAAAAGAATGGCTGATATTTTCATAATTACAATTCATTAATTGAAAAAGAAACACTTAAAATGGAAATACTATTAACAAACCAAGGGAGTTTGTTATTTTGTGTCCAATAGTGGCACAAAAATCTTTCTTAACCAAGACTACTTTCCTGGACCAACAGTCCCTAATGGAATGTTCTCTCTATAGCAGAGAGAGAGAAACCAGGGGAAGCCATGTTTGGTCGCTTAATGTGGATATTCTGTATTTTTCCATAAAAGAAATCCTGCTTAGCACGTATACCTCTCAGAGCAAAGTTCACTAAACTGACAGGAAAATAACTGACAGGAAGAAGCTAAATTGATAAGATTAACACAGAGGTCTGTGTCAGAAAGGATGTATACTCAAAAGTCTGTCAGATAAGATGTGTATTCTGTAAAGACATGTTTACCGGAAAACTATTAATCAATAACAGCCAAGAAGTTCGTTATTTGTATCACTTGTAGCCTGGTCTAAAAGATAAACTTTGTAACTTCTTTGTCTTTCTGTAAACCCCCTCACCCCCTCTTTTCAGCATAATAAAAGAGCACAGCGTAGAGCAAGCTAGCCAGCCTAAACATTCCATCTGTCTTAGGCTCAAATGAGGCAATCCCATCTGCCTCAAGCAATGCGCTGTCTCACCTAAAGAAATCTTCGTCTTGTGTTCTTTTTTCTTTTAGCTTTGCAATCACTCTTGCGAGAGTCCCTCAATCACCCTGGCTAGGGTTACGCTGCTTGCCAAACTTCGCCCTTGCGGGGCTTCTCTCTATCTCACCCTTGCGAGGGTCCCTTTCTGAGAGGAATTCAGCAATCAACCTGAAGATCTAAACAACAGACCGGTCGCTCAACGCAACAAATGGGGGCTCGTCCGGGATGCCTTGATTTGTCAGGGATGCCTTGATTTGTCTGGGATTCCTTGATTTGTCTGGGATCTCTTCGATCTTCAGGTTCCAAGGTGTGACTTCTGTCTAGAGGTGCATCTCCTTCACTCCCATTGCTACGCACCTGGCATAGGTTTCGTACGAATCGTAAGTAATGGGCTCCTCACTTTCTCAAGTTTCGTCAGGGCACAAGGACGAACTTTATAGTCTAGTGAAGAAGGCTAATTCCTTTCAGAAAATTAATGGTACAACTGTGTACCCAATTTCGAAGAAATCTTTAAATAAATTTATAATTTATATTGAGGCGCACTGTCCAGCCTATCCTTCTGCTGGAACTCTTAGCCATTCTCAATGGGAAAAATTAGGAAAATATTTACATGAAGTTCCCAGAGCTCCCATGGATATACTTATTTCTTGGAGAGCAATAATGGCTGCTATAACAATTGTTTATCCATCTTCTAGTCTTCCTGAAAAATCTTTTCTCCTGTTTCCTCTGATTCCCCTTCTTCTAATTTAAAAATTCCAAGCCTCTTGCAGCTCATTTTGATACAAATTCTTCCTTATCTCCTTATACAGACACTTCTTCCCCTCCTCCTCCTCCTTCCTACAACTCACCTCACATTCCTGATGTTAACCCTATCAACTCCACTGATTCTCCTGCCTCCTTGCCTGTTCTTAATACCTTTCAGAAGGCACTGATTAAAGGATTCTTTTTTCTGATATCTTCTCAACTTGCTGCTTGGCACAATGACTATCGCTTAGCAGTTCAATTTGTTGCAACAGCTGGCTTTTCTCAAACTGTTACCCTGGACCATCTTCTTTGTCAGGGAGCCATCCCGTACTCCACAGGATGAGATTCAGATGGGGAAAGGGGGTTATCCTATCATGAGAAAGGTCCTTCTCAACCTTCTTTGTCTTTTAACAAAATTCTTCAAGGACCCCACAGATTTTTTATTCTTATTCTCAGTGTGTTCCATCTTAGAACAAATCATTTAACTGTCTTTTATAACTTCTCTGTTGTGTCTGTTCAACCTGTGGGGCCGCGATCTTATGTCTCAACTTAACACAAAACTCATTATTGATTAATGGAATCTTTTGCAAAAACTCTACCATGTGTCAATACTATGTAAATAATGTCTTGCTACTCTATTGTTCTGCTTTTTCACAATTTCTGATGTACTTGAGAAGACAAGAGTGGGAAGCTAAGATTATTTATTGCAAGTAGATTTGATGATAAAGATGAAGGAAGGAAATGGAAGTAGGAAGGAGAGAGATGGTTTGTGGATGATTCAGATTCACAGTCCACTCAAGCATTTTTAAAAATTATGCAAGGTCCTGATGAGCCTTATGCTTCATTCATCAGTCGGCTTCAAACAGCCTTAGATAGACAGATAGATAATTCTGTTGCTAAACAAGAATTACTTATAAAATTGGCTTTTTCAAATGCAAATCAAGATTGTCAAAAAATTCTACAGCCAGTTGCTAATAAGCCAGGAGTGACTTTGGCTGAGTTTTTACAACTCTGTAGAATTGTAGGAACAACCACTCATAAAATGGATATGCTTGCTACTGCAATCACTGCTTCATTACCAAATCCTAATTCTGTTTCCATTTCTCCTCCTGATGCTTTTGCTGTAACACGCAATGGCAATTGTTTTAACTGTGGAAAGCCAGGACATTTTAAAAATCAATGTCGTTTGCCAGGGGGTGGAGCTGCCTTTCGTGGCCAAACCAGAGGTCCACCTTGCTCATCTAAGCCAAAAACTATCTGTCCTCGCTGCAGGAAAGGCTATCATTGGGCTTCACAATGTCATTCTAATCCTTCTCCTTCTCAGCCTTCGGGAAACTAATTGAGGGGTCTTCAGCTAGCCTCGCTACAAAGGCTGAATTACCTGTCACAACATTTCCTGTGGTACTGTTAGAGGATCTTGTGTATGAGGATCCTGGTGCAGTTTTTACTCTTCCTTTAACTACAACATTTCTCAAACCTTTACCTCCTTCCACACCTGTCTTGCTTATTCCCAATTCTTCTCTTACAATAGAGGGTGTGGTTGCAGCTCCTTACTTATATGATTCTTCTGCTCTTAATAATCTTGCATTGGCTGCAATAGGAGATCGTTGCTTTACTTTAAAAAAGGGAACAGTAGTGGCAACACTTATAATTTTGCCTCTTTTTGAACCACTTTCTTTGTTTGCATTACAGCAGCCTGTTCAAGCTTCAAAACCAACTCTTTCTGTTACACTCAATGGTCGAATTTTTGAAGGTCTGATTGACACCGGTGCAGATGTTTCTGTTATTCGTTCTTCTGAATGGCCCTCTTCTTGGTCTCTCACAGAAGCTTCTTCAGTGCAGGGTGTAGGTGGAGCTCAAGCTGCTAAGGTCAGCTCTCATTGGCTCTCTGCTTCTACTGAGCATTCAACTTTAACTGCTTATCTTAAACCCTATATCCTTCCTCTACATTGCAATCTATGGGGACGTGATTTACTTTCTCAATTTCAGGCTTATATTCAGATACCATAGTTTTTCTATTAAAATGTCTATTTCTCCTTTATCTCTTACTCTTAAAACCTCCCAACGTTGCAAAATATCTTAAATGTTTGTCTGTACACTCTTAACTTTCTCAATCTTACTGGCTCTCCTCCCTCCACAGCGGCTTCTCGCCACTTCACTAAGCCAGTAGTTCCCTCTTCCCCGTCCTCTTGTTTATTTCAGACAGCTTCCAGATCCTGCGTGGAAAGGTCCTGCACAGCTCATCACCTGGGGAAAAGGTTACGCAGCTGTTCAACTTCCTGATCGAGTGCTTTGGGTTCCTGCTCGCTGTGTCAGACCTTACCATGGCAAACCTGACTCTAATCTTTCTTCTGATATCAATACTTCCTGTCTTTTCTCAATTTAAGGCATCTCCTGATGCTATTTTTGCTTTCCTTACTGATACTGTTACTTTTATTTTTAAAGATAATCTTCTTTCTGCATGTAATTATGTTTTTCAACACAATGGTAGTTTTCTTTCTCCTACTTCTGACATAACTATTTACTATTACTATTCTCCTTGTTTAATATTTTTAACTATACATGTTACTCCACTTACTATAGGTTCTTATTCTTGCTTAGGATTTTTTCACAATCACACTTATTTCAATCACACTGTTCTATTGCTTTCAACTTCTTCAGTGGCATCTACTCCACTATCTTCAGTTTTACTTACATTGCCATCTCAAGCTAATTCTGAGAAAACTTTTCCTGGAGATAAACTACGCTGGCATCTTCGTTGCTGCTTTCCACCCTGTGATGTCACCAAATGCATATTGCATCATTCATCTTCCTGGGTTCCTGATCACTACAAACCACCTGTCGTGCGAAGACGATACCTCATCCCTGATGACATCCATCGCAAGACTACAGCTCTCATTCGAGCTCGCCATCTTGGGTATCCTGCCTTCATCGCTGACAACTCCATCTCTAAGCAGTCTGCATCTCATGCTGTTCCAAGATTTGGCTATCATCGCATTCCTCGAAGCATACAATCATCTTCTACAAATGAACATCAACCTCAAACTTACACCTGGACTATCCTTGATTTTCAAAGAAAAATTTTAAACACCACCACTAACTATATTCATATTACTCGTGCTCAAGCACATCTTCCCTGCTCTCAATGGCCTTGTTGTGGACAGAGAATAAATCCACTCAGAATCACTTTTACTGCACAAGGAAAGACACTTGCAAGAAAACAAGGATGGTTGGGTTCACTTGGGGAGGACGTCAGTGGGATGGTCAAGGAGATGAAGGGAATATTTTTACAATTCGTCTTTCTATATCTATGTCTCATTATGATGTTGGTCCCAATCCTAATTTGAAATCAACCTTTCTACAAAAACCCAATATTCAGGTGAATCCATTAGTACAGTTGGTCAATTCTTCTTACACATTGCTAGCAACTACACTTAATGATTCATCTAAAACTGATAGTTTGAAAACACTTGACAATAAAGTTAGCTTTCTCACATCTGTAATTGAATCAAAAGACCTTGTCAAAAAACCTTTGCAGGAATGGTACTCTGACCAAGAGTCAGAGGAAGAAATAGACACTAATAACTCCTTTTCTCCAAAAGAAGTTTTGTTAACTCTGCCAAGTCATGATTTGGGGGATGAGGACTTTTCCTCGTATGAGTTGAATCTGCAAGGCACCAACAAACTGAAGGGTTTGTTGTCACCTTGTGGGACTACTCGGGAGGAGAAAGGACTCTACCTAGAATCATGAGCACAAAAAAAATAAAGAAAAGGAGGAATTGTGGATATTCTGTATTTTTCCATAAAAGAAATCCTGCTTAGCACGTATACCTCTCAGAGCAAAGTTCACTAAACTGACAGGAAAATAACTGACAGGAAGAAGCTAAATTGATAAGATTAACACAGAGGTCTGTGTCAGAAAGGATGTATACTCAAAAGTCTGTCAGATAAGATGTGTATTCTGTAAAGACATGTTTACCGGAAAACTATTAATCAATAACAGCCAAGAAGTTCGTTATTTGTATCACTTGTAGCCTGGTCTAAAGATAAACTTTGTAACTTCTTTGTCTTTCTGTAAACCCCCTCACCCCCTCTTTTCAGCATAATAAAAGAGCACAGCGTAGAGCAAGCTAGCCAGCCTAAACATTCCATCTGTCTTAGGCTCAAATGAGGCAATCCCATCTGCCTCAAGCAATGCGCTGTCTCACCTAAAGAAATCTTCGTCTTGTGTTCTTTTTCTTTTAGCTTTGCAATCACTCTTGCGAGAGTCCCTCAATCACCCTGGCTAGGGTTACACTGCTTGCCAAACTTCGCCCTTGCGAGGGCTTCTCTCTATCTCACCCTTGCGAGGGTCCCTTTCTGAGAGGAATTCAGCAATCAACCTGAAGATCTAAACAACAGACCCGGTCGCTCAACGCAACAGCTTAACCTTTTTTTTTTTTTTGAAACAAATTTTATTAATTTTTAAAGACAAACAAAACATCATTAAACATTAAAGACATTAAACCTCTTTCCATTATAAATTTTACAAGGTAGATAAAACATTGCTTTATACAATATAG
Source organism: Notechis scutatus (assembly GCF_049901735.1). Lineage (NCBI taxonomy): Eukaryota > Metazoa > Chordata > Lepidosauria > Squamata > Elapidae > Notechis > Notechis scutatus. The sequence goes on along the minus strand of NC_142012.1, from coordinate 134,356,450 downwards.
TTCTGATATATCCATTTCCACTTAAATATCTTTTAGCAGATTTCTCATTATTTCTCTTTGCTCTTATTCAATTACATTTCTTCTATATTTATCCATTTTATAATCATCATATTCATATTTCCCTCTGTCTTGTTTGCAATTATTCTCCTCTCGCTTTCCTCCAAGGTTTTATTAAATCTCAAACGGACATACACACAAAAACACAAAAACATAAAACTTCTTTTTAAAAAGTAGCTTGGCCCCGGATTACCTCTCTTTATATGGACTTCAATTAAATTCATGTTCCTCTTATATGCCATTACCTATCTTATTTACCATTCTATATCTTCATTATAACTTCTCCCCGCTTTCCACTCTTCTTAATTCTATTTTATTTATTTCATCTTAATTTAAATCATTATATTTGTATCTTTTGTCCATTCTTTTCCAATTATCCTTTTATCTCATTCCCTATAGTAGAAAAAAAAAAAGATTTCTTCTGAAATCACTAATCGAAGTATGATGCCTTTCCATCGCCCCCTAAATTAACATTTAAGGTAACACCTAGTTCCCTATCTGATTCTGCTTAGTACATTCTACCTACTAAGTTTTTAAGAGAGAAAGAAAATAGTAAATCCATAAAGTAATTAAATATATAATTAAACATTAAATCTCATAACATTCCAATTATCTATTTCAAAAACATATACTACAATAATAAGTTCATACTAACATCCACACAATAGTCAATTAAACTCTATACTTAAACTAAATATTTTAAACATTACTTTTAATATTTTATTAAATCTTAAAATCTATCATTATTAAACCTTTAATGTTTTAATCTTTACTTAAATCTTATAAAATTCTAATTTTCTATTTCTAATACAAATACTACAATACTATCTTATGTACCTTGCAGAATCCTTTTGAAACAAAGTTATACATTACCCTTTATCCCTAAAAAAAAATTTCTTTTTCACATCTTGTTTCATACCTTTGTGGCTCCCCCTTATTCCTTCCTATCTTATCCCATCTGGTCTTTTTACCCCCTTAGCTTCCCTCTCTGTTGTATTTCTCTTTTCTTTTGCTTTCTAACATTGTATTGATTTTGCATCTTATTTTTCTCTTTCTTGGATGTTTTTTAAGTCTTATGTCCTTTTTCCTTCCTCTCTTTCTCCTTCCTTTCTTAATCAATTTTGTAAATTCGTTAAAGATGGCTTCTTCTTCTTCTTCTTCTTCTTCTTCTTCTTCTTCTTCTTCTTCTTCTTCTTCTTCTTCTTCTTCTTCTTCTTCTTCCTCCTCCTCCTCCTCCTCCTCCTCCTCCTCCTCCTCCTCCTCCTCCTCCTCCTCCTCCTCCATCAATTGTTGTGTTTGCTGATAAGTAGCAAGCACCATTTCTAAAAAGCGAAAAATTTCTCTCACAGCGTCTTTACCTTCTTTCTTTATTTTACCATATTCCTCTCTCAGTTCATCAACCATTATAAACCTTTTCTTCTTCTTTTTCTCTTCTTCTTCTTCTTAGAACAACCAAGATAATTCAAAGCTTAGAACAATTCCCCAAAATCCCAAAGTCATCAAACAATCCAAACAGAGCACAAAGTTCTTCCCTTCACACTTTTTCTTCCTGGGGTAATATCAATTGGAAAGGGAAAAAAAACAACCAATCTGTATTTTAAAGTCTTATTACGATTAACTTCCAATCTCAAAATCTTCCAGGCATCTCCTCCAACAAAATCTTAATATAAATTTTTCTTTTGTCCTCTCCTTCCCACTTGTAACAAAAAGCGTTAAATTTTTACCTTCTATAAAATAGCAGGCTTTTCAATGTCCATTTGTTAATTCCATATGGAAGGAGAGTAAACTTTCTCTTTCAGCACTTTCACTCGCCGCTTATAAATCTCTTCTGGAAACAAAGTATCTTTCAAAAATCAGGATTTTCAGGATATTAAATGTATCTTATAGTCCCAGTTCAGCCAAAAACTTTTGCTTCAAAACTTTCTCCTTCTTCCTCCAGCACAATCTTGTCCAGCTGCCGGCTTCTTTGTGGCGGCCATTACTGACCGCCGCTCCACCGCCTTGAGAAAAGGGGTTATGCCGGTGGGGAGGGGGTCTGTGAAAACCCCAAACCCCTGTCCGGTCCCCCTATCTTTGGCTGCCTCTACGGGGCAGCCTTATCCTCCAGACCCGTCGGGATCGGAGGCACCAAGACGGCTAGCGCAACAGGGATCGCGGAGATCGCGAAACCCCGCCACCACGAAGCCTGGCAAAACCGGAAGTCGCTTAACCTTTTTAGAATGCAGCTTAAAGATATACTGAAGCTTTTTACAGCCTTATGCAGATATATATAGTACAAAAAATAATAATAGTACAAAATCATCTAAGAAGTTAGATTACAAATGGAATTGATAGGCACATTCACAGAGCAATACTGAATTCTTTTTCTGAAATTTATTCCTCAGTTTAAAAAACTGGAATATATGGATTCAGTACTGGGCACTGCTAGTGGAGCTATTCAAGAGGATATAGTGTCCAAGTTAGCAAAAATGGTAAAGCAACATATAGATTTAAATTTTTAAACCAGAAATATTTTGTTGGTACCCACATAAAGGAGTACAATACATATTTAATGTTATGCATGTTAACAGCGGCTAGAATTGTTTGCGCAATAGCGGAAAAATGAAGAGATCCCCATAGATGAAAATGAAATTAAAAAATTACAATGTGCAGAAATGGATAGAGATAAGAGGTAGAAATTAGGCAGAGAATAATCATTGCTATGTATGAAATATAGAAGGTTGATAATTATAAACATGTTGATATAATTAACAAAATTAGAAATAAGTCATACAAAGAAATTTAAATAATTTTTCTGTTACACTGCTGTACTTACTGATATTTGTTTCTTTTTTCATTTATGAAATATTTTATAATAC